>NW_027288596.1:0-157724 GCF_037038585.1 Patagioenas fasciata
TGATTCTTGAACTTGAGGAAACACGCGTCTGAGCAAAACTCCCAAACGCTTCCAGGAAAGACACAGGCTCTCCCACAAGCACACAAGTGTTTGCCCTCAGCTATAGATCAGGGACAAGCCTGTGAAGAGCAACCAAAGAGCTCGTCCGTCTTTCCCTCAATAGATGGGAGTAGGCGCGCTTGCGGATGTGTGCGTGTGTGTGGCCACGCGTTTGCTTAGGCATCAGTGTGTGAAAAGGTAGGTGCTTTTCTCTAGCTGCGTGTGCGTGCACGTGGTGCTGGGTGCACATCCCTGGGTGCTCGTGGAAAGGTTTCTGCATGGTTTTCGCTGAGGAATCGTGTGTGTGCACATGGACAAAGAGAAGGCGCAGCAACCAGGTTCCAGCGCCGAAGAAGGCAAAAGGCGAGGTTTCCGGCGCTATCTCCTTCTCTCCCCAGAGCTAGTCGCGCAAAGCAAGCCGCTAAGCCGGCGACCGGCAAGAGAGCTACAACGAAGCATGCCGAACGGAGAAAATAGCAGCAGCTCATCTGTTCACACCTTGTTTCTGCCATGTGCTTGAACGCCAAGACGTTCGCGCTTCTGTGAGATGAAAGACGTCCTTCTGCATATGTGGTTGCTCACACCGGTGCACTTGTTAGTGTATCCATTCAGTCCTGGGCTGCGGGGCATTCAGAAGTGGCTCTGTGGAGACGTCTGCATAGAGGCAGCTGTCAGAACACGCACACTCGATTGTTCACCAAAACATATGCAGACGCGTCCTTAGCCTGTAGATTTGGATGCACAGAGTTCCCTGTGTTCGCAAGAGACAAGGGAATCGCGTCTGTGCGCACAGAAGCAATAGCGGACCGTTTCCCTCGGAGTGAACGCGAAAGAGCCGTCTATATACTCGCAGACACGCGAACGTGCCTCAATGCGGTCACAGAGGCAGCAGCTTTTGCACAGATGCTCCTGGTGATTCTGGCACTTTCCAGGCACACTCCTGAAAGTCGCGCACACTGCTGTTCACTCGCTAAACGACCTCTTGGGAAACACGTCTCCGGTCGACGGACCGCTCAGATTGCTTCTCGTGTAACTGTGAACTGTGTCAGCGCAGGGAATCCGTCTCTGTTGAGCAGATGTCAATCCTGCCTCGCTTTTGCTTTGTTGCCTCTACCAAGATGATTTCCCGTTTCTCTCTTCACTGGAGCAGGCAGACACAGCCAACGCACATCAAGTGTCAAGAGACACGCTCTGCTGAGCTCAACGCTTGTGCAGATGCACATGTGCGACGAAGTCAACACACGTGCTTGTGGAGAGAAAGAAAGGGACTCCCAGGCGTGTGGAGCGACGGGGAGAAAGAGCGGGCGCTGAGGAACACAGTTTCAAACAGACTGTCTCCACACAAACAGGCACCTGTCTGCAGGTATCCTAGATCTTGATTCTTGAACTTGAGGAAACACGCGTCTGAGCAAAACTCCCAAACGCTTCCAGGAAAGACACAGGCTCTCCCACAAGCACACAAGTGTTTGCCCTCAGCTATAGATCAGGGACAAGCCTGTGAAGAGCAACCAAAGAGCTCGTCCGTCTTTCCCTCAATAGATGGGAGTAGGCGCGCTTGCGGATGTGTGCGTGTGTGTGGCCACGCGTTTGCTTAGGCATCAGTGTGTGAAAAGGTAGGTGCTTTTCTCTAGCTGCGTGTGCGTGCACGTGGTGCTGGGTGCACATCCCTGGGTGCTCGTGGAAAGGTTTCTGCATGGTTTTCGCTGAGGAATCGTGTGTGTGCACATGGACAAAGAGAAGGCGCAGCAACCAGGTTCCAGCGCCGAAGAAGGCAAAAGGCGAGGTTTCCGGCGCTATCTCCTTCTCTCCCCAGAGCTAGTCGCGCAAAGCAAGCCGCTAAGCCGGCGACCGGCAAGAGAGCTACAACGAAGCATGCCGAACGGAGAAAATAGCAGCAGCTCATCTGTTCACACCTTGTTTCTGCCATGTGCTTGAACGCCAAGACGTTCGCGCTTCTGTGAGATGAAAGACGTCCTTCTGCATATGTGGTTGCTCACACCGGTGCACTTGTTAGTGTATCCATTCAGTCCTGGGCTGCGGGGCATTCAGAAGTGGCTCTGTGGAGACGTCTGCATAGAGGCAGCTGTCAGAACACGCACACTCGATTGTTCACCAAAACATATGCAGACGCGTCCTTAGCCTGTAGATTTGGATGCACAGAGTTCCCTGTGTTCGCAAGAGACAAGGGAATCGCGTCTGTGCGCACAGAAGCAATAGCGGACCGTTTCCCTCGGAGTGAACGCGAAAGAGCCGTCTATATACTCGCAGACACGCGAACGTGCCTCAATGCGGTCACAGAGGCAGCAGCTTTTGCACAGATGCTCCTGGTGATTCTGGCACTTTCCAGGCACACTCCTGAAAGTCGCGCACACTGCTGTTCACTCGCTAAACGACCTCTTGGGAAACACGTCTCCGGTCGACGGACCGCTCAGATTGCTTCTCGTGTAACTGTGAACTGTGTCAGCGCAGGGAATCCGTCTCTGTTGAGCAGATGTCAATCCTGCCTCGCTTTTGCTTTGTTGCCTCTACCAAGATGATTTCCCGTTTCTCTCTTCACTGGAGCAGGCAGACACAGCCAACGCACATCAAGTGTCAAGAGACACGCTCTGCTGAGCTCAACGCTTGTGCAGATGCACATGTGCGACGAAGTCAACACACGTGCTTGTGGAGAGAAAGAAAGGGACTCCCAGGCGTGTGGAGCGACGGGGAGAAAGAGCGGGCGCTGAGGAACACAGTTTCAAACAGACTGTCTCCACACAAACAGGCACCTGTCTGCAGGTATCCTAGATCTTGATTCTTGAACTTGAGGAAACACGCGTCTGAGCAAAACTCCCAAACGCTTCCAGGAAAGACACAGGCTCTCCCACAAGCACACAAGTGTTTGCCCTCAGCTATAGATCAGGGACAAGCCTGTGAAGAGCAACCAAAGAGCTCGTCCGTCTTTCTCTCAATAGATGGGAGTAGGCGCGCTTGCGGATGTGTGCGTGTGTGTGGCCACGCGTTTGCTTAGGCATCAGTGTGTGAAAAGGTAGGTGCTTTTCTCTAGCTGCGTGTGCGTGCACGTGGTGCTGGGTGCACATCCCTGGGTGCTCGTGGAAAGGTTTCTGCATGGTTTTCGCTGAGGAATCGTGTGTGTGCACATGGACAAAGAGAAGGCGCAGCAACCAGGTTCCAGCGCCGAAGAAGGCAAAAGGCGAGGTTTCCGGCGCTATCTCCTTCTCTCCCCAGAGCTAGTCGCGCAAAGCAAGCCGCTAAGCCGGCGACCGGCAAGAGAGCTACAACGAAGCATGCCGAACGGAGAAAATAGCAGCAGCTCATCTGTTCACACCTTGTTTCTGCCATGTGCTTGAACGCCAAGACGTTCGCGCTTCTGTGAGATGAAAGACGTCCTTCTGCATATGTGGTTGCTCACACCGGTGCACTTGTTAGTGTATCCATTCAGTCCTGGGCTGCGGGGCATTCAGAAGTGGCTCTGTGGAGACGTCTGCATAGAGGCAGCTGTCAGAACACGCACACTCGATTGTTCACCAAAACATATGCAGACGCGTCCTTAGCCTGTAGATTTGGATGCACAGAGTTCCCTGTGTTCGCAAGAGACAAGGGAATCGCGTCTGTGCGCACAGAAGCAATAGCGGACCGTTTCCCTCGGAGTGAACGCGAAAGAGCCGTCTATATACTCGCAGACACGCGAACGTGCCTCAATGCGGTCACAGAGGCAGCAGCTTTTGCACAGATGCTCCTGGTGATTCTGGCACTTTCCAGGCACACTCCTGAAAGTCGCGCACACTGCTGTTCACTCGCTAAACGACCTCTTGGGAAACACGTCTCCGGTCGACGGACCGCTCAGATTGCTTCTCGTGTAACTGTGAACTGTGTCAGCGCAGGGAATCCGTCTCTGTTGAGCAGATGTCAATCCTGCCTCGCTTTTGCTTTGTTGCCTCTACCAAGATGATTTCCCGTTTCTCTCTTCACTGGAGCAGGCAGACACAGCCAACGCACATCAAGTGTCAAGAGACACGCTCTGCTGAGCTCAACGCTTGTGCAGATGCACATGTGCGACGAAGTCAACACACGTGCTTGTGGAGAGAAAGAAAGGGACTCCCAGGCGTGTGGAGCGACGGGGAGAAAGAGCGGGCGCTGAGGAACACAGTTTCAAACAGACTGTCTCCACACAAACAGGCACCTGTCTGCAGGTATCCTAGATCTTGATTCTTGAACTTGAGGAAACACGCGTCTGAGCAAAACTCCCAAACGCTTCCAGGAAAGACACAGGCTCTCCCACAAGCACACAAGTGTTTGCCCTCAGCTATAGATCAGGGACAAGCCTGTGAAGAGCAACCAAAGAGCTCGTCCGTCTTTCCCTCAATAGATGGGAGTAGGCGCGCTTGCGGATGTGTGCGTGTGTGTGGCCACGCGTTTGCTTAGGCATCAGTGTGTGAAAAGGTAGGTGCTTTTCTCTAGCTGCGTGTGCGTGCACGTGGTGCTGGGTGCACATCCCTGGGTGCTCGTGGAAAGGTTTCTGCATGGTTTTCGCTGAGGAATCGTGTGTGTGCACATGGACAAAGAGAAGGCGCAGCAACCAGGTTCCAGCGCCGAAGAAGGCAAAAGGCGAGGTTTCCGGCGCTATCTCCTTCTCTCCCCAGAGCTAGTCGCGCAAAGCAAGCCGCTAAGCCGGCGACCGGCAAGAGAGCTACAACGAAGCATGCCGAACGGAGAAAATAGCAGCAGCTCATCTGTTCACACCTTGTTTCTGCCATGTGCTTGAACGCCAAGACGTTCGCGCTTCTGTGAGATGAAAGACGTCCTTCTGCATATGTGGTTGCTCACACCGGTGCACTTGTTAGTGTATCCATTCAGTCCTGGGCTGCGGGGCATTCAGAAGTGGCTCTGTGGAGACGTCTGCATAGAGGCAGCTGTCAGAACACGCACACTCGATTGTTCACCAAAACATATGCAGACGCGTCCTTAGCCTGTAGATTTGGATGCACAGAGTTCCCTGTGTTCGCAAGAGACAAGGGAATCGCGTCTGTGCGCACAGAAGCAATAGCGGACCGTTTCCCTCGGAGTGAACGCGAAAGAGCCGTCTATATACTCGCAGACACGCGAACGTGCCTCAATGCGGTCACAGAGGCAGCAGCTTTTGCACAGATGCTCCTGGTGATTCTGGCACTTTCCAGGCACACTCCTGAAAGTCGCGCACACTGCTGTTCACTCGCTAAACGACCTCTTGGGAAACACGTCTCCGGTCGACGGACCGCTCAGATTGCTTCTCGTGTAACTGTGAACTGTGTCAGCGCAGGGAATCCGTCTCTGTTGAGCAGATGTCAATCCTGCCTCGCTTTTGCTTTGTTGCCTCTACCAAGATGATTTCCCGTTTCTCTCTTCACTGGAGCAGGCAGACACAGCCAACGCACATCAAGTGTCAAGAGACACGCTCTGCTGAGCTCAACGCTTGTGCAGATGCACATGTGCGACGAAGTCAACACACGTGCTTGTGGAGAGAAAGAAAGGGACTCCCAGGCGTGTGGAGCGACGGGGAGAAAGAGCGGGCGCTGAGGAACACAGTTTCAAACAGACTGTCTCCACACAAACAGGCACCTGTCTGCAGGTATCCTAGATCTTGATTCTTGAACTTGAGGAAACACGCGTCTGAGCAAAACTCCCAAACGCTTCCAGGAAAGACACAGGCTCTCCCACAAGCACACAAGTGTTTGCCCTCAGCTATAGATCAGGGACAAGCCTGTGAAGAGCAACCAAAGAGCTCGTCCGTCTTTCCCTCAATAGATGGGAGTAGGCGCGCTTGCGGATGTGTGCGTGTGTGTGGCCACGCGTTTGCTTAGGCATCAGTGTGTGAAAAGGTAGGTGCTTTTCTCTAGCTGCGTGTGCGTGCACGTGGTGCTGGGTGCACATCCCTGGGTGCTCGTGGAAAGGTTTCTGCATGGTTTTCGCTGAGGAATCGTGTGTGTGCACATGGACAAAGAGAAGGCGCAGCAACCAGGTTCCAGCGCCGAAGAAGGCAAAAGGCGAGGTTTCCGGCGCTATCTCCTTCTCTCCCCAGAGCTAGTCGCGCAAAGCAAGCCGCTAAGCCGGCGACCGGCAAGAGAGCTACAACGAAGCATGCCGAACGGAGAAAATAGCAGCAGCTCATCTGTTCACACCTTGTTTCTGCCATGTGCTTGAACGCCAAGACGTTCGCGCTTCTGTGAGATGAAAGACGTCCTTCTGCATATGTGGTTGCTCACACCGGTGCACTTGTTAGTGTATCCATTCAGTCCTGGGCTGCGGGGCATTCAGAAGTGGCTCTGTGGAGACGTCTGCATAGAGGCAGCTGTCAGAACACGCACACTCGATTGTTCACCAAAACATATGCAGACGCGTCCTTAGCCTGTAGATTTGGATGCACAGAGTTCCCTGTGTTCGCAAGAGACAAGGGAATCGCGTCTGTGCGCACAGAAGCAATAGCGGACCGTTTCCCTCGGAGTGAACGCGAAAGAGCCGTCTATATACTCGCAGACACGCGAACGTGCCTCAATGCGGTCACAGAGGCAGCAGCTTTTGCACAGATGCTCCTGGTGATTCTGGCACTTTCCAGGCACACTCCTGAAAGTCGCGCACACTGCTGTTCACTCGCTAAACGACCTCTTGGGAAACACGTCTCCGGTCGACGGACCGCTCAGATTGCTTCTCGTGTAACTGTGAACTGTGTCAGCGCAGGGAATCCGTCTCTGTTGAGCAGATGTCAATCCTGCCTCGCTTTTGCTTTGTTGCCTCTACCAAGATGATTTCCCGTTTCTCTCTTCACTGGAGCAGGCAGACACAGCCAACGCACATCAAGTGTCAAGAGACACGCTCTGCTGAGCTCAACGCTTGTGCAGATGCACATGTGCGACGAAGTCAACACACGTGCTTGTGGAGAGAAAGAAAGGGACTCCCAGGCGTGTGGAGCGACGGGGAGAAAGAGCGGGCGCTGAGGAACACAGTTTCAAACAGACTGTCTCCACACAAACAGGCACCTGTCTGCAGGTATCCTAGATCTTGATTCTTGAACTTGAGGAAACACGCGTCTGAGCAAAACTCCCAAACGCTTCCAGGAAAGACACAGGCTCTCCCACAAGCACACAAGTGTTTGCCCTCAGCTATAGATCAGGGACAAGCCTGTGAAGAGCAACCAAAGAGCTCGTCCGTCTTTCCCTCAATAGATGGGAGTAGGCGCGCTTGCGGATGTGTGCGTGTGTGTGGCCACGCGTTTGCTTAGGCATCAGTGTGTGAAAAGGTAGGTGCTTTTCTCTAGCTGCGTGTGCGTGCACGTGGTGCTGGGTGCACATCCCTGGGTGCTCGTGGAAAGGTTTCTGCATGGTTTTCGCTGAGGAATCGTGTGTGTGCACATGGACAAAGAGAAGGCGCAGCAACCAGGTTCCAGCGCCGAAGAAGGCAAAAGGCGAGGTTTCCGGCGCTATCTCCTTCTCTCCCCAGAGCTAGTCGCGCAAAGCAAGCCGCTAAGCCGGCGACCGGCAAGAGAGCTACAACGAAGCATGCCGAACGGAGAAAATAGCAGCAGCTCATCTGTTCACACCTTGTTTCTGCCATGTGCTTGAACGCCAAGACGTTCGCGCTTCTGTGAGATGAAAGACGTCCTTCTGCATATGTGGTTGCTCACACCGGTGCACTTGTTAGTGTATCCATTCAGTCCTGGGCTGCGGGGCATTCAGAAGTGGCTCTGTGGAGACGTCTGCATAGAGGCAGCTGTCAGAACACGCACACTCGATTGTTCACCAAAACATATGCAGACGCGTCCTTAGCCTGTAGATTTGGATGCACAGAGTTCCCTGTGTTCGCAAGAGACAAGGGAATCGCGTCTGTGCGCACAGAAGCAATAGCGGACCGTTTCCCTCGGAGTGAACGCGAAAGAGCCGTCTATATACTCGCAGACACGCGAACGTGCCTCAATGCGGTCACAGAGGCAGCAGCTTTTGCACAGATGCTCCTGGTGATTCTGGCACTTTCCAGGCACACTCCTGAAAGTCGCGCACACTGCTGTTCACTCGCTAAACGACCTCTTGGGAAACACGTCTCCGGTCGACGGACCGCTCAGATTGCTTCTCGTGTAACTGTGAACTGTGTCAGCGCAGGGAATCCGTCTCTGTTGAGCAGATGTCAATCCTGCCTCGCTTTTGCTTTGTTGCCTCTACCAAGATGATTTCCCGTTTCTCTCTTCACTGGAGCAGGCAGACACAGCCAACGCACATCAAGTGTCAAGAGACACGCTCTGCTGAGCTCAACGCTTGTGCAGATGCACATGTGCGACGAAGTCAACACACGTGCTTGTGGAGAGAAAGAAAGGGACTCCCAGGCGTGTGGAGCGACGGGGAGAAAGAGCGGGCGCTGAGGAACACAGTTTCAAACAGACTGTCTCCACACAAACAGGCACCTGTCTGCAGGTATCCTAGATCTTGATTCTTGAACTTGAGGAAACACGCGTCTGAGCAAAACTCCCAAACGCTTCCAGGAAAGACACAGGCTCTCCCACAAGCACACAAGTGTTTGCCCTCAGCTATAGATCAGGGACAAGCCTGTGAAGAGCAACCAAAGAGCTCGTCCGTCTTTCCCTCAATAGATGGGAGTAGGCGCGCTTGCGGATGTGTGCGTGTGTGTGGCCACGCGTTTGCTTAGGCATCAGTGTGTGAAAAGGTAGGTGTTTTTCTCTAGCTGCGTGTGCGTGCACGTGGTGCTGGGTGCACATCCCTGGGTGCTCGTGGAAAGGTTTCTGCATGGTTTTCGCTGAGGAATCGTGTGTGTGCACATGGACAAAGAGAAGGCGCAGCAACCAGGTTCCAGCGCCGAAGAAGGCAAAAGGCGAGGTTTCCGGCGCTATCTCCTTCTCTCCCCAGAGCTAGTCGCGCAAAGCAAGCCGCTAAGCCGGCGACCGGCAAGAGAGCTACAACGAAGCATGCCGAACGGAGAAAATAGCAGCAGCTCATCTGTTCACACCTTGTTTCTGCCATGTGCTTGAACGCCAAGACGTTCGCGCTTCTGTGAGATGAAAGACGTCCTTCTGCATATGTGGTTGCTCACACCGGTGCACTTGTTAGTGTATCCATTCAGTCCTGGGCTGCGGGGCATTCAGAAGTGGCTCTGTGGAGACGTCTGCATAGAGGCAGCTGTCAGAACACGCACACTCGATTGTTCACCAAAACATATGCAGACGCGTCCTTAGCCTGTAGATTTGGATGCACAGAGTTCCCTGTGTTCGCAAGAGACAAGGGAATCGCGTCTGTGCGCACAGAAGCAATAGCGGACCGTTTCCCTCGGAGTGAACGCGAAAGAGTCGTCTATATACTCGCAGACACGCGAACGTGCCTCAATGCGGTCACAGAGGCAGCAGCTTTTGCACAGATGCTCCTGGTGATTCTGGCACTTTCCAGGCACACTCCTGAAAGTCGCGCACACTGCTGTTCACTCGCTAAACGACCTCTTGGGAAACACGTCTCCGGTCGACGGACCGCTCAGATTGCTTCTCGTGTAACTGTGAACTGTGTCAGCGCAGGGAATCCGTCTCTGTTGAGCAGATGTCAATCCTGCCTCGCTTTTGCTTTGTTGCCTCTACCAAGATGATTTCCCGTTTCTCTCTTCACTGGAGCAGGCAGACACAGCCAACGCACATCAAGTGTCAAGAGACACGCTCTGCTGAGCTCAACGCTTGTGCAGATGCACATGTGCGACGAAGTCAACACACGTGCTTGTGGAGAGAAAGAAAGGGACTCCCAGGCGTGTGGAGCGACGGGGAGAAAGAGCGGGCGCTGAGGAACACAGTTTCAAACAGACTGTCTCCACACAAACAGGCACCTGTCTGCAGGTATCCTAGATCTTGATTCTTGAACTTGAGGAAACACGCGTCTGAGCAAAACTCCCAAACGCTTCCAGGAAAGACACAGGCTCTCCCACAAGCACACAAGTGTTTGCCCTCAGCTATAGATCAGGGACAAGCCTGTGAAGAGCAACCAAAGAGCTCGTCCGTCTTTCTCTCAATAGATGGGAGTAGGCGCGCTTGCGGATGTGTGCGTGTGTGTGGCCACGCGTTTGCTTAGGCATCAGTGTGTGAAAAGGTAGGTGCTTTTCTCTAGCTGCGTGTGCGTGCACGTGGTGCTGGGTGCACATCCCTGGGTGCTCGTGGAAAGGTTTCTGCATGGTTTTCGCTGAGGAATCGTGTGTGTGCACATGGACAAAGAGAAGGCGCAGCAACCAGGTTCCAGCGCCGAAGAAGGCAAAAGGCGAGGTTTCCGGCGCTATCTCCTTCTCTCCCCAGAGCTAGTCGCGCAAAGCAAGCCGCTAAGCCGGCGACCGGCAAGAGAGCTACAACGAAGCATGCCGAACGGAGAAAATAGCAGCAGCTCATCTGTTCACACCTTGTTTCTGCCATGTGCTTGAACGCCAAGACGTTCGCGCTTCTGTGAGATGAAAGACGTCCTTCTGCATATGTGGTTGCTCACACCGGTGCACTTGTTAGTGTATCCATTCAGTCCTGGGCTGCGGGGCATTCAGAAGTGGCTCTGTGGAGACGTCTGCATAGAGGCAGCTGTCAGAACACGCACACTCGATTGTTCACCAAAACATATGCAGACGCGTCCTTAGCCTGTAGATTTGGATGCACAGAGTTCCCTGTGTTCGCAAGAGACAAGGGAATCGCGTCTGTGCGCACAGAAGCAATAGCGGACCGTTTCCCTCGGAGTGAACGCGAAAGAGCCGTCTATATACTCGCAGACACGCGAACGTGCCTCAATGCGGTCACAGAGGCAGCAGCTTTTGCACAGATGCTCCTGGTGATTCTGGCACTTTCCAGGCACACTCCTGAAAGTCGCGCACACTGCTGTTCACTCGCTAAACGACCTCTTGGGAAACACGTCTCCGGTCGACGGACCGCTCAGATTGCTTCTCGTGTAACTGTGAACTGTGTCAGCGCAGGGAATCCGTCTCTGTTGAGCAGATGTCAATCCTGCCTCGCTTTTGCTTTGTTGCCTCTACCAAGATGATTTCCCGTTTCTCTCTTCACTGGAGCAGGCAGACACAGCCAACGCACATCAAGTGTCAAGAGACACGCTCTGCTGAGCTCAACGCTTGTGCAGATGCACATGTGCGACGAAGTCAACACACGTGCTTGTGGAGAGAAAGAAAGGGACTCCCAGGCGTGTGGAGCGACGGGGAGAAAGAGCGGGCGCTGAGGAACACAGTTTCAAACAGACTGTCTCCACACAAACAGGCACCTGTCTGCAGGTATCCTAGATCTTGATTCTTGAACTTGAGGAAACACGCGTCTGAGCAAAACTCCCAAACGCTTCCAGGAAAGACACAGGCTCTCCCACAAGCACACAAGTGTTTGCCCTCAGCTATAGATCAGGGACAAGCCTGTGAAGAGCAACCAAAGAGCTCGTCCGTCTTTCTCTCAATAGATGGGAGTAGGCGCGCTTGCGGATGTGTGCGTGTGTGTGGCCACGCGTTTGCTTAGGCATCAGTGTGTGAAAAGGTAGGTGCTTTTCTCTAGCTGCGTGTGCGTGCACGTGGTGCTGGGTGCACATCCCTGGGTGCTCGGGGAAAGGTTTCTGCATGGTTTTCGCTGAGGAATCGTGTGTGTGCACATGGACAAAGAGAAGGCGCAGCAACCAGGTTCCAGCGCCGAAGAAGGCAAAAGGCGAGGTTTCCGGCGCTATCTCCTTCTCTCCCCAGAGCTAGTCGCGCAAAGCAAGCCGCTAAGCCGGCGACCGGCAAGAGAGCTACAACGAAGCATGCCGAACGGAGAAAATAGCAGCAGCTCATCTGTTCACACCTTGTTTCTGCCATGTGCTTGAACGCCAAGACGTTCGCGCTTCTGTGAGATGAAAGACGTCCTTCTGCATATGTGGTTGCTCACACCGGTGCACTTGTTAGTGTATCCATTCAGTCCTGGGCTGCGGGGCATTCAGAAGTGGCTCTGTGGAGACGTCTGCATAGAGGCAGCTGTCAGAACACGCACACTCGATTGTTCACCAAAACATATGCAGACGCGTCCTTAGCCTGTAGATTTGGATGCACAGAGTTCCCTGTGTTCGCAAGAGACAAGGGAATCGCGTCTGTGCGCACAGAAGCAATAGCGGACCGTTTCCCTCGGAGTGAACGCGAAAGAGCCGTCTATATACTCGCAGACACGCGAACGTGCCTCAATGCGGTCACAGAGGCAGCAGCTTTTGCACAGATGCTCCTGGTGATTCTGGCACTTTCCAGGCACACTCCTGAAAGTCGCGCACACTGCTGTTCACTCGCTAAACGACCTCTTGGGAAACACGTCTCCGGTCGACGGACCGCTCAGATTGCTTCTCGTGTAACTGTGAACTGTGTCAGCGCAGGGAATCCGTCTCTGTTGAGCAGATGTCAATCCTGCCTCGCTTTTGCTTTGTTGCCTCTACCAAGATGATTTCCCGTTTCTCTCTTCACTGGAGCAGGCAGACACAGCCAACGCACATCAAGTGTCAAGAGACACGCTCTGCTGAGCTCAACGCTTGTGCAGATGCACATGTGCGACGAAGTCAACACACGTGCTTGTGGAGAGAAAGAAAGGGACTCCCAGGCGTGTGGAGCGACGGGGAGAAAGAGCGGGCGCTGAGGAACACAGTTTCAAACAGACTGTCTCCACACAAACAGGCACCTGTCTGCAGGTATCCTAGATCTTGATTCTTGAACTTGAGGAAACACGCGTCTGAGCAAAACTCCCAAACGCTTCCAGGAAAGACACAGGCTCTCCCACAAGCACACAAGTGTTTGCCCTCAGCTATAGATCAGGGACAAGCCTGTGAAGAGCAACCAAAGAGCTCGTCCGTCTTTCCCTCAATAGATGGGAGTAGGCGCGCTTGCGGATGTGTGCGTGTGTGTGGCCACGCGTTTGCTTAGGCATCAGTGTGTGAAAAGGTAGGTGCTTTTCTCTAGCTGCGTGTGCGTGCACGTGGTGCTGGGTGCACATCCCTGGGTGCTCGTGGAAAGGTTTCTGCATGGTTTTCGCTGAGGAATCGTGTGTGTGCACATGGACAAAGAGAAGGCGCAGCAACCAGGTTCCAGCGCCGAAGAAGGCAAAAGGCGAGGTTTCCGGCGCTATCTCCTTCTCTCCCCAGAGCTAGTCGCGCAAAGCAAGCCGCTAAGCCGGCGACCGGCAAGAGAGCTACAACGAAGCATGCCGAACGGAGAAAATAGCAGCAGCTCATCTGTTCACACCTTGTTTCTGCCATGTGCTTGAACGCCAAGACGTTCGCGCTTCTGTGAGATGAAAGACGTCCTTCTGCATATGTGGTTGCTCACACCGGTGCACTTGTTAGTGTATCCATTCAGTCCTGGGCTGCGGGGCATTCAGAAGTGGCTCTGTGGAGACGTCTGCATAGAGGCAGCTGTCAGAACACGCACACTCGATTGTTCACCAAAACATATGCAGACGCGTCCTTAGCCTGTAGATTTGGATGCACAGAGTTCCCTGTGTTCGCAAGAGACAAGGGAATCGCGTCTGTGCGCACAGAAGCAATAGCGGACCGTTTCCCTCGGAGTGAACGCGAAAGAGCCGTCTATATACTCGCAGACACGCGAACGTGCCTCAATGCGGTCACAGAGGCAGCAGCTTTTGCACAGATGCTCCTGGTGATTCTGGCACTTTCCAGGCACACTCCTGAAAGTCGCGCACACTGCTGTTCACTCGCTAAACGACCTCTTGGGAAACACGTCTCCGGTCGACGGACCGCTCAGATTGCTTCTCGTGTAACTGTGAACTGTGTCAGCGCAGGGAATCCGTCTCTGTTGAGCAGATGTCAATCCTGCCTCGCTTTTGCTTTGTTGCCTCTACCAAGATGATTTCCCGTTTCTCTCTTCACTGGAGCAGGCAGACACAGCCAACGCACATCAAGTGTCAAGAGACACGCTCTGCTGAGCTCAACGCTTGTGCAGATGCACATGTGCGACGAAGTCAACACACGTGCTTGTGGAGAGAAAGAAAGGGACTCCCAGGCGTGTGGAGCGACGGGGAGAAAGAGCGGGCGCTGAGGAACACAGTTTCAAACAGACTGTCTCCACACAAACAGGCACCTGTCTGCAGGTATCCTAGATCTTGATTCTTGAACTTGAGGAAACACGCGTCTGAGCAAAACTCCCAAACGCTTCCAGGAAAGACACAGGCTCTCCCACAAGCACACAAGTGTTTGCCCTCAGCTATAGATCAGGGACAAGCCTGTGAAGAGATGCCCTGCTATTCTTTCGCCTTATGGCATCATGTGTTTCGTTCCTCTTGGAGATCGATTGTTAAACGTCTTTCCTAGGGCGACTGTGAAGCATTTGCCAGCGGAGGAGAAGTAGCACCACGGAGCAGCATTCAGTACTGCCTACGAGTGTCTTTGCTACCCTACTAGCGGAGCTCCAAGAACAGGCACACATCTTCAGGTACCTTCCAAATGTGGATTCCCCTGCAGCCCCGTAGGCGGGCGTGCAGTACGCCAACCGTCAACGGACGTTTTTCCCCTCAAGCCTGTCAGGACGTTGCTCGTCCGTCTTTCCCTCAATAGATGGGAGTAGGCGCGCTTGCGGATGTGTGCGTGTGTGTGGCCACGCGTTTGCTTAGGCTTCAGTGTGTGAAAAGGTAGGTGCTTTTCTCTAGCTGCGTGTGCGTGCACGTGGTGCTGGGTGCACATCCCTGGGTGCTCGTGGAAAGGTTTCTGCATGGTTTTCGCTGAGGAATCGTGTGTGTGCACATGGACAAAGAGAAGGCGCAGCAACCAGGTTCCAGCGCCGAAGAAGGCAAAAGGCGAGGTTTCCGGCGCTATCTCCTTCTCTCCCCAGAGCTAGTCGCGCAAAGCAAGCCGCTAAGCCGGCGACCGGCAAGAGAGCTACAACGAAGCATGCCGAACGGAGAAAATAGCAGCAGCTCATCTGTTCACACCTTGTTTCTGCCATGTGCTTGAACGCCAAGACGTTCGCGCTTCTGTGAGATGAAAGACGTCCTTCTGCATATGTGGTTGCTCACACCGGTGCACTTGTTAGTGTATCCATTCAGTCCTGGGCTGCGGGGCATTCAGAAGTGGCTCTGTGGAGACGTCTGCATAGAGGCAGCTGTCAGAACACGCACACTCGATTGTTCACCAAAACATATGCAGACGCGTCCTTAGCCTGTAGATTTGGATGCACAGAGTTCCCTGTGTTCGCAAGAGACAAGGGAATCGCGTCTGTGCGCACAGAAGCAATAGCGGACCGTTTCCCTCGGAGTGAACGCGAAAGAGCCGTCTATATACTCGCAGACACGCGAACGTGCCTCAATGCGGTCACAGAGGCAGCAGCTTTTGCACAGATGCTCCTGGTGATTCTGGCACTTTCCAGGCACACTCCTGAAAGTCGCGCACACTGCTGTTCACTCGCTAAACGACCTCTTGGGAAACACGTCTCCGGTCGACGGACCGCTCAGATTGCTTCTCGTGTAACTGTGAACTGTGTCAGCGCAGGGAATCCGTCTCTGTTGAGCAGATGTCAATCCTGCCTCGCTTTTGCTTTGTTGCCTCTACCAAGATGATTTCCCGTTTCTCTCTTCACTGGAGCAGGCAGACACAGCCAACGCACATCAAGTGTCAAGAGACACGCTCTGCTGAGCTCAACGCTTGTGCAGATGCACATGTGCGACGAAGTCAACACACGTGCTTGTGGAGAGAAAGAAAGGGACTCCCAGGCGTGTGGAGCGACGGGGAGAAAGAGCGGGCGCTGAGGAACACAGTTTCAAACAGACTGTCTCCACACAAACAGGCACCTGTCTGCAGGTATCCTAGATCTTGATTCTTGAACTTGAGGAAACACGCGTCTGAGCAAAACTCCCAAACGCTTCCAGGAAAGACACAGGCTCTCCCACAAGCACACAAGTGTTTGCCCTCAGCTATAGATCAGGGACAAGCCTGTGAAGAGCAACCAAAGAGCTCGTCCGTCTTTCTCTCAATAGATGGGAGTAGGCGCGCTTGCGGATGTGTGCGTGTGTGTGGCCACGCGTTTGCTTAGGCATCAGTGTGTGAAAAGGTAGGTGCTTTTCTCTAGCTGCGTGTGCGTGCACGTGGTGCTGGGTGCACATCCCTGGGTGCTCGGGGAAAGGTTTCTGCATGGTTTTCGCTGAGGAATCGTGTGTGTGCACATGGACAAAGAGAAGGCGCAGCAACCAGGTTCCAGCGCCGAAGAAGGCAAAAGGCGAGGTTTCCGGCGCTATCTCCTTCTCTCCCCAGAGCTAGTCGCGCAAAGCAAGCCGCTAAGCCGGCGACCGGCAAGAGAGCTACAACGAAGCATGCCGAACGGAGAAAATAGCAGCAGCTCATCTGTTCACACCTTGTTTCTGCCATGTGCTTGAACGCCAAGACGTTCGCGCTTCTGTGAGATGAAAGACGTCCTTCTGCATATGTGGTTGCTCACACCGGTGCACTTGTTAGTGTATCCATTCAGTCCTGGGCTGCGGGGCATTCAGAAGTGGCTCTGTGGAGACGTCTGCATAGAGGCAGCTGTCAGAACACGCACACTCGATTGTTCACCAAAACATATGCAGACGCGTCCTTAGCCTGTAGATTTGGATGCACAGAGTTCCCTGTGTTCGCAAGAGACAAGGGAATCGCGTCTGTGCGCACAGAAGCAATAGCGGACCGTTTCCCTCGGAGTGAACGCGAAAGAGCCGTCTATATACTCGCAGACACGCGAACGTGCCTCAATGCGGTCACAGAGGCAGCAGCTTTTGCACAGATGCTCCTGGTGATTCTGGCACTTTCCAGGCACACTCCTGAAAGTCGCGCACACTGCTGTTCACTCGCTAAACGACCTCTTGGGAAACACGTCTCCGGTCGACGGACCGCTCAGATTGCTTCTCGTGTAACTGTGAACTGTGTCAGCGCAGGGAATCCGTCTCTGTTGAGCAGATGTCAATCCTGCCTCGCTTTTGCTTTGTTGCCTCTACCAAGATGATTTCCCGTTTCTCTCTTCACTGGAGCAGGCAGACACAGCCAACGCACATCAAGTGTCAAGAGACACGCTCTGCTGAGCTCAACGCTTGTGCAGATGCACATGTGCGACGAAGTCAACACACGTGCTTGTGGAGAGAAAGAAAGGGACTCCCAGGCGTGTGGAGCGACGGGGAGAAAGAGCGGGCGCTGAGGAACACAGTTTCAAACAGACTGTCTCCACACAAACAGGCACCTGTCTGCAGGTATCCTAGATCTTGATTCTTGAACTTGAGGAAACACGCGTCTGAGCAAAACTCCCAAACGCTTCCAGGAAAGACACAGGCTCTCCCACAAGCACACAAGTGTTTGCCCTCAGCTATAGATCAGGGACAAGCCTGTGAAGAGCAACCAAAGAGCTCGTCCGTCTTTCCCTCAATAGATGGGAGTAGGCGCGCTTGCGGATGTGTGCGTGTGTGTGGCCACGCGTTTGCTTAGGCATCAGTGTGTGAAAAGGTAGGTGCTTTTCTCTAGCTGCGTGTGCGTGCACGTGGTGCTGGGTGCACATCCCTGGGTGCTCGTGGAAAGGTTTCTGCATGGTTTTCGCTGAGGAATCGTGTGTGTGCACATGGACAAAGAGAAGGCGCAGCAACCAGGTTCCAGCGCCGAAGAAGGCAAAAGGCGAGGTTTCCGGCGCTATCTCCTTCTCTCCCCAGAGCTAGTCGCGCAAAGCAAGCCGCTAAGCCGGCGACCGGCAAGAGAGCTACAACGAAGCATGCCGAACGGAGAAAATAGCAGCAGCTCATCTGTTCACACCTTGTTTCTGCCATGTGCTTGAACGCCAAGACGTTCGCGCTTCTGTGAGATGAAAGACGTCCTTCTGCATATGTGGTTGCTCACACCGGTGCACTTGTTAGTGTATCCATTCAGTCCTGGGCTGCGGGGCATTCAGAAGTGGCTCTGTGGAGACGTCTGCATAGAGGCAGCTGTCAGAACACGCACACTCGATTGTTCACCAAAACATATGCAGACGCGTCCTTAGCCTGTAGATTTGGATGCACAGAGTTCCCTGTGTTCGCAAGAGACAAGGGAATCGCGTCTGTGCGCACAGAAGCAATAGCGGACCGTTTCCCTCGGAGTGAACGCGAAAGAGCCGTCTATATACTCGCAGACACGCGAACGTGCCTCAATGCGGTCACAGAGGCAGCAGCTTTTGCACAGATGCTCCTGGTGATTCTGGCACTTTCCAGGCACACTCCTGAAAGTCGCGCACACTGCTGTTCACTCGCTAAACGACCTCTTGGGAAACACGTCTCCGGTCGACGGACCGCTCAGATTGCTTCTCGTGTAACTGTGAACTGTGTCAGCGCAGGGAATCCGTCTCTGTTGAGCAGATGTCAATCCTGCCTCGCTTTTGCTTTGTTGCCTCTACCAAGATGATTTCCCGTTTCTCTCTTCACTGGAGCAGGCAGACACAGCCAACGCACATCAAGTGTCAAGAGACACGCTCTGCTGAGCTCAACGCTTGTGCAGATGCACATGTGCGACGAAGTCAACACACGTGCTTGTGGAGAGAAAGAAAGGGACTCCCAGGCGTGTGGAGCGACGGGGAGAAAGAGCGGGCGCTGAGGAACACAGTTTCAAACAGACTGTCTCCACACAAACAGGCACCTGTCTGCAGGTATCCTAGATCTTGATTCTTGAACTTGAGGAAACACGCGTCTGAGCAAAACTCCCAAACGCTTCCAGGAAAGACACAGGCTCTCCCACAAGCACACAAGTGTTTGCCCTCAGCTATAGATCAGGGACAAGCCTGTGAAGAGCAACCAAAGAGCTCGTCCGTCTTTCTCTCAATAGATGGGAGTAGGCGCGCTTGCGGATGTGTGCGTGTGTGTGGCCACGCGTTTGCTTAGGCATCAGTGTGTGAAAAGGTAGGTGCTTTTCTCTAGCTGCGTGTGCGTGCACGTGGTGCTGGGTGCACATCCCTGGGTGCTCGGGGAAAGGTTTCTGCATGGTTTTCGCTGAGGAATCGTGTGTGTGCACATGGACAAAGAGAAGGCGCAGCAACCAGGTTCCAGCGCCGAAGAAGGCAAAAGGCGAGGTTTCCGGCGCTATCTCCTTCTCTCCCCAGAGCTAGTCGCGCAAAGCAAGCCGCTAAGCCGGCGACCGGCAAGAGAGCTACAACGAAGCATGCCGAACGGAGAAAATAGCAGCAGCTCATCTGTTCACACCTTGTTTCTGCCATGTGCTTGAACGCCAAGACGTTCGCGCTTCTGTGAGATGAAAGACGTCCTTCTGCATATGTGGTTGCTCACACCGGTGCACTTGTTAGTGTATCCATTCAGTCCTGGGCTGCGGGGCATTCAGAAGTGGCTCTGTGGAGACGTCTGCATAGAGGCAGCTGTCAGAACACGCACACTCGATTGTTCACCAAAACATATGCAGACGCGTCCTTAGCCTGTAGATTTGGATGCACAGAGTTCCCTGTGTTCGCAAGAGACAAGGGAATCGCGTCTGTGCGCACAGAAGCAATAGCGGACCGTTTCCCTCGGAGTGAACGCGAAAGAGCCGTCTATATACTCGCAGACACGCGAACGTGCCTCAATGCGGTCACAGAGGCAGCAGCTTTTGCACAGATGCTCCTGGTGATTCTGGCACTTTCCAGGCACACTCCTGAAAGTCGCGCACACTGCTGTTCACTCGCTAAACGACCTCTTGGGAAACACGTCTCCGGTCGACGGACCGCTCAGATTGCTTCTCGTGTAACTGTGAACTGTGTCAGCGCAGGGAATCCGTCTCTGTTGAGCAGATGTCAATCCTGCCTCGCTTTTGCTTTGTTGCCTCTACCAAGATGATTTCCCGTTTCTCTCTTCACTGGAGCAGGCAGACACAGCCAACGCACATCAAGTGTCAAGAGACACGCTCTGCTGAGCTCAACGCTTGTGCAGATGCACATGTGCGACGAAGTCAACACACGTGCTTGTGGAGAGAAAGAAAGGGACTCCCAGGCGTGTGGAGCGACGGGGAGAAAGAGCGGGCGCTGAGGAACACAGTTTCAAACAGACTGTCTCCACACAAACAGGCACCTGTCTGCAGGTATCCTAGATCTTGATTCTTGAACTTGAGGAAACACGCGTCTGAGCAAAACTCCCAAACGCTTCCAGGAAAGACACAGGCTCTCCCACAAGCACACAAGTGTTTGCCCTCAGCTATAGATCAGGGACAAGCCTGTGAAGAGCAACCAAAGAGCTCGTCCGTCTTTCCCTCAATAGATGGGAGTAGGCGCGCTTGCGGATGTGTGCGTGTGTGTGGCCACGCGTTTGCTTAGGCATCAGTGTGTGAAAAGGTAGGTGCTTTTCTCTAGCTGCGTGTGCGTGCACGTGGTGCTGGGTGCACATCCCTGGGTGCTCGTGGAAAGGTTTCTGCATGGTTTTCGCTGAGGAATCGTGTGTGTGCACATGGACAAAGAGAAGGCGCAGCAACCAGGTTCCAGCGCCGAAGAAGGCAAAAGGCGAGGTTTCCGGCGCTATCTCCTTCTCTCCCCAGAGCTAGTCGCGCAAAGCAAGCCGCTAAGCCGGCGACCGGCAAGAGAGCTACAACGAAGCATGCCGAACGGAGAAAATAGCAGCAGCTCATCTGTTCACACCTTGTTTCTGCCATGTGCTTGAACGCCAAGACGTTCGCGCTTCTGTGAGATGAAAGACGTCCTTCTGCATATGTGGTTGCTCACACCGGTGCACTTGTTAGTGTATCCATTCAGTCCTGGGCTGCGGGGCATTCAGAAGTGGCTCTGTGGAGACGTCTGCATAGAGGCAGCTGTCAGAACACGCACACTCGATTGTTCACCAAAACATATGCAGACGCGTCCTTAGCCTGTAGATTTGGATGCACAGAGTTCCCTGTGTTCGCAAGAGACAAGGGAATCGCGTCTGTGCGCACAGAAGCAATAGCGGACCGTTTCCCTCGGAGTGAACGCGAAAGAGCCGTCTATATACTCGCAGACACGCGAACGTGCCTCAATGCGGTCACAGAGGCAGCAGCTTTTGCACAGATGCTCCTGGTGATTCTGGCACTTTCCAGGCACACTCCTGAAAGTCGCGCACACTGCTGTTCACTCGCTAAACGACCTCTTGGGAAACACGTCTCCGGTCGACGGACCGCTCAGATTGCTTCTCGTGTAACTGTGAACTGTGTCAGCGCAGGGAATCCGTCTCTGTTGAGCAGATGTCAATCCTGCCTCGCTTTTGCTTTGTTGCCTCTACCAAGATGATTTCCCGTTTCTCTCTTCACTGGAGCAGGCAGACACAGCCAACGCACATCAAGTGTCAAGAGACACGCTCTGCTGAGCTCAACGCTTGTGCAGATGCACATGTGCGACGAAGTCAACACACGTGCTTGTGGAGAGAAAGAAAGGGACTCCCAGGCGTGTGGAGCGACGGGGAGAAAGAGCGGGCGCTGAGGAACACAGTTTCAAACAGACTGTCTCCACACAAACAGGCACCTGTCTGCAGGTATCCTAGATCTTGATTCTTGAACTTGAGGAAACACGCGTCTGAGCAAAACTCCCAAACGCTTCCAGGAAAGACACAGGCTCTCCCACAAGCACACAAGTGTTTGCCCTCAGCTATAGATCAGGGACAAGCCTGTGAAGAGATGCCCTGCTATTCTTTCGCCTTATGGCATCATGTGTTTCGTTCCTCTTGGAGATCGATTGTTAAACGTCTTTCCTAGGGCGACTGTGAAGCATTTGCCAGCGGAGGAGAAGTAGCACCACGGAGCAGCATTCAGTACTGCCTACGAGTGTCTTTGCTACCCTACTAGCGGAGCTCCAAGAACAGGCACACATCTTCAGGTACCTTCCAAATGTGGATTCCCCTGCAGCCCCGTAGGCGGGCGTGCAGTACGCCAACCGTCAACGGACGTTTTTCCCCTCAAGCCTGTCAGGACGTTGCTCGTCCGTCTTTCCCTCAATAGATGGGAGTAGGCGCGCTTGCGGATGTGTGCGTGTGTGTGGCCACGCGTTTGCTTAGGCTTCAGTGTGTGAAAAGGTAGGTGCTTTTCTCTAGCTGCGTGTGCGTGCACGTGGTGCTGGGTGCACATCCCTGGGTGCTCGTGGAAAGGTTTCTGCATGGTTTTCGCTGAGGAATCGTGTGTGTGCACATGGACAAAGAGAAGGCGCAGCAACCAGGTTCCAGCGCCGAAGAAGGCAAAAGGCGAGGTTTCCGGCGCTATCTCCTTCTCTCCCCAGAGCTAGTCGCGCAAAGCAAGCCGCTAAGCCGGCGACCGGCAAGAGAGCTACAACGAAGCATGCCGAACGGAGAAAATAGCAGCAGCTCATCTGTTCACACCTTGTTTCTGCCATGTGCTTGAACGCCAAGACGTTCGCGCTTCTGTGAGATGAAAGACGTCCTTCTGCATATGTGGTTGCTCACACCGGTGCACTTGTTAGTGTATCCATTCAGTCCTGGGCTGCGGGGCATTCAGAAGTGGCTCTGTGGAGACGTCTGCATAGAGGCAGCTGTCAGAACACGCACACTCGATTGTTCACCAAAACATATGCAGACGCGTCCTTAGCCTGTAGATTTGGATGCACAGAGTTCCCTGTGTTCGCAAGAGACAAGGGAATCGCGTCTGTGCGCACAGAAGCAATAGCGGACCGTTTCCCTCGGAGTGAACGCGAAAGAGCCGTCTATATACTCGCAGACACGCGAACGTGCCTCAATGCGGTCACAGAGGCAGCAGCTTTTGCACAGATGCTCCTGGTGATTCTGGCACTTTCCAGGCACACTCCTGAAAGTCGCGCACACTGCTGTTCACTCGCTAAACGACCTCTTGGGAAACACGTCTCCGGTCGACGGACCGCTCAGATTGCTTCTCGTGTAACTGTGAACTGTGTCAGCGCAGGGAATCCGTCTCTGTTGAGCAGATGTCAATCCTGCCTCGCTTTTGCTTTGTTGCCTCTACCAAGATGATTTCCCGTTTCTCTCTTCACTGGAGCAGGCAGACACAGCCAACGCACATCAAGTGTCAAGAGACACGCTCTGCTGAGCTCAACGCTTGTGCAGATGCACATGTGCGACGAAGTCAACACACGTGCTTGTGGAGAGAAAGAAAGGGACTCCCAGGCGTGTGGAGCGACGGGGAGAAAGAGCGGGCGCTGAGGAACACAGTTTCAAACAGACTGTCTCCACACAAACAGGCACCTGTCTGCAGGTATCCTAGATCTTGATTCTTGAACTTGAGGAAACACGCGTCTGAGCAAAACTCCCAAACGCTTCCAGGAAAGACACAGGCTCTCCCACAAGCACACAAGTGTTTGCCCTCAGCTATAGATCAGGGACAAGCCTGTGAAGAGCAACCAAAGAGCTCGTCCGTCTTTCTCTCAATAGATGGGAGTAGGCGCGCTTGCGGATGTGTGCGTGTGTGTGGCCACGCGTTTGCTTAGGCATCAGTGTGTGAAAAGGTAGGTGCTTTTCTCTAGCTGCGTGTGCGTGCACGTGGTGCTGGGTGCACATCCCTGGGTGCTCGGGGAAAGGTTTCTGCATGGTTTTCGCTGAGGAATCGTGTGTGTGCACATGGACAAAGAGAAGGCGCAGCAACCAGGTTCCAGCGCCGAAGAAGGCAAAAGGCGAGGTTTCCGGCGCTATCTCCTTCTCTCCCCAGAGCTAGTCGCGCAAAGCAAGCCGCTAAGCCGGCGACCGGCAAGAGAGCTACAACGAAGCATGCCGAACGGAGAAAATAGCAGCAGCTCATCTGTTCACACCTTGTTTCTGCCATGTGCTTGAACGCCAAGACGTTCGCGCTTCTGTGAGATGAAAGACGTCCTTCTGCATATGTGGTTGCTCACACCGGTGCACTTGTTAGTGTATCCATTCAGTCCTGGGCTGCGGGGCATTCAGAAGTGGCTCTGTGGAGACGTCTGCATAGAGGCAGCTGTCAGAACACGCACACTCGATTGTTCACCAAAACATATGCAGACGCGTCCTTAGCCTGTAGATTTGGATGCACAGAGTTCCCTGTGTTCGCAAGAGACAAGGGAATCGCGTCTGTGCGCACAGAAGCAATAGCGGACCGTTTCCCTCGGAGTGAACGCGAAAGAGCCGTCTATATACTCGCAGACACGCGAACGTGCCTCAATGCGGTCACAGAGGCAGCAGCTTTTGCACAGATGCTCCTGGTGATTCTGGCACTTTCCAGGCACACTCCTGAAAGTCGCGCACACTGCTGTTCACTCGCTAAACGACCTCTTGGGAAACACGTCTCCGGTCGACGGACCGCTCAGATTGCTTCTCGTGTAACTGTGAACTGTGTCAGCGCAGGGAATCCGTCTCTGTTGAGCAGATGTCAATCCTGCCTCGCTTTTGCTTTGTTGCCTCTACCAAGATGATTTCCCGTTTCTCTCTTCACTGGAGCAGGCAGACACAGCCAACGCACATCAAGTGTCAAGAGACACGCTCTGCTGAGCTCAACGCTTGTGCAGATGCACATGTGCGACGAAGTCAACACACGTGCTTGTGGAGAGAAAGAAAGGGACTCCCAGGCGTGTGGAGCGACGGGGAGAAAGAGCGGGCGCTGAGGAACACAGTTTCAAACAGACTGTCTCCACACAAACAGGCACCTGTCTGCAGGTATCCTAGATCTTGATTCTTGAACTTGAGGAAACACGCGTCTGAGCAAAACTCCCAAACGCTTCCAGGAAAGACACAGGCTCTCCCACAAGCACACAAGTGTTTGCCCTCAGCTATAGATCAGGGACAAGCCTGTGAAGAGCAACCAAAGAGCTCGTCCGTCTTTCCCTCAATAGATGGGAGTAGGCGCGCTTGCGGATGTGTGCGTGTGTGTGGCCACGCGTTTGCTTAGGCATCAGTGTGTGAAAAGGTAGGTGCTTTTCTCTAGCTGCGTGTGCGTGCACGTGGTGCTGGGTGCACATCCCTGGGTGCTCGTGGAAAGGTTTCTGCATGGTTTTCGCTGAGGAATCGTGTGTGTGCACATGGACAAAGAGAAGGCGCAGCAACCAGGTTCCAGCGCCGAAGAAGGCAAAAGGCGAGGTTTCCGGCGCTATCTCCTTCTCTCCCCAGAGCTAGTCGCGCAAAGCAAGCCGCTAAGCCGGCGACCGGCAAGAGAGCTACAACGAAGCATGCCGAACGGAGAAAATAGCAGCAGCTCATCTGTTCACACCTTGTTTCTGCCATGTGCTTGAACGCCAAGACGTTCGCGCTTCTGTGAGATGAAAGACGTCCTTCTGCATATGTGGTTGCTCACACCGGTGCACTTGTTAGTGTATCCATTCAGTCCTGGGCTGCGGGGCATTCAGAAGTGGCTCTGTGGAGACGTCTGCATAGAGGCAGCTGTCAGAACACGCACACTCGATTGTTCACCAAAACATATGCAGACGCGTCCTTAGCCTGTAGATTTGGATGCACAGAGTTCCCTGTGTTCGCAAGAGACAAGGGAATCGCGTCTGTGCGCACAGAAGCAATAGCGGACCGTTTCCCTCGGAGTGAACGCGAAAGAGCCGTCTATATACTCGCAGACACGCGAACGTGCCTCAATGCGGTCACAGAGGCAGCAGCTTTTGCACAGATGCTCCTGGTGATTCTGGCACTTTCCAGGCACACTCCTGAAAGTCGCGCACACTGCTGTTCACTCGCTAAACGACCTCTTGGGAAACACGTCTCCGGTCGACGGACCGCTCAGATTGCTTCTCGTGTAACTGTGAACTGTGTCAGCGCAGGGAATCCGTCTCTGTTGAGCAGATGTCAATCCTGCCTCGCTTTTGCTTTGTTGCCTCTACCAAGATGATTTCCCGTTTCTCTCTTCACTGGAGCAGGCAGACACAGCCAACGCACATCAAGTGTCAAGAGACACGCTCTGCTGAGCTCAACGCTTGTGCAGATGCACATGTGCGACGAAGTCAACACACGTGCTTGTGGAGAGAAAGAAAGGGACTCCCAGGCGTGTGGAGCGACGGGGAGAAAGAGCGGGCGCTGAGGAACACAGTTTCAAACAGACTGTCTCCACACAAACAGGCACCTGTCTGCAGGTATCCTAGATCTTGATTCTTGAACTTGAGGAAACACGCGTCTGAGCAAAACTCCCAAACGCTTCCAGGAAAGACACAGGCTCTCCCACAAGCACACAAGTGTTTGCCCTCAGCTATAGATCAGGGACAAGCCTGTGAAGAGATGCCCTGCTATTCTTTCGCCTTATGGCATCATGTGTTTCGTTCCTCTTGGAGATCGATTGTTAAACGTCTTTCCTAGGGCGACTGTGAAGCATTTGCCAGCGGAGGAGAAGTAGCACCACGGAGCAGCATTCAGTACTGCCTACGAGTGTCTTTGCTACCCTACTAGCGGAGCTCCAAGAACAGGCACACATCTTCAGGTACCTTCCAAATGTGGATTCCCCTGCAGCCCCGTAGGCGGGCGTGCAGTACGCCAACCGTCAACGGACGTTTTTCCCCTCAAGCCTGTCAGGACGTTGCTCGTCCGTCTTTCCCTCAATAGATGGGAGTAGGCGCGCTTGCGGATGTGTGCGTGTGTGTGGCCACGCGTTTGCTTAGGCTTCAGTGTGTGAAAAGGTAGGTGCTTTTCTCTAGCTGCGTGTGCGTGCACGTGGTGCTGGGTGCACATCCCTGGGTGCTCGTGGAAAGGTTTCTGCATGGTTTTCGCTGAGGAATCGTGTGTGTGCACATGGACAAAGAGAAGGCGCAGCAACCAGGTTCCAGCGCCGAAGAAGGCAAAAGGCGAGGTTTCCGGCGCTATCTCCTTCTCTCCCCAGAGCTAGTCGCGCAAAGCAAGCCGCTAAGCCGGCGACCGGCAAGAGAGCTACAACGAAGCATGCCGAACGGAGAAAATAGCAGCAGCTCATCTGTTCACACCTTGTTTCTGCCATGTGCTTGAACGCCAAGACGTTCGCGCTTCTGTGAGATGAAAGACGTCCTTCTGCATATGTGGTTGCTCACACCGGTGCACTTGTTAGTGTATCCATTCAGTCCTGGGCTGCGGGGCATTCAGAAGTGGCTCTGTGGAGACGTCTGCATAGAGGCAGCTGTCAGAACACGCACACTCGATTGTTCACCAAAACATATGCAGACGCGTCCTTAGCCTGTAGATTTGGATGCACAGAGTTCCCTGTGTTCGCAAGAGACAAGGGAATCGCGTCTGTGCGCACAGAAGCAATAGCGGACCGTTTCCCTCGGAGTGAACGCGAAAGAGCCGTCTATATACTCGCAGACACGCGAACGTGCCTCAATGCGGTCACAGAGGCAGCAGCTTTTGCACAGATGCTCCTGGTGATTCTGGCACTTTCCAGGCACACTCCTGAAAGTCGCGCACACTGCTGTTCACTCGCTAAACGACCTCTTGGGAAACACGTCTCCGGTCGACGGACCGCTCAGATTGCTTCTCGTGTAACTGTGAACTGTGTCAGCGCAGGGAATCCGTCTCTGTTGAGCAGATGTCAATCCTGCCTCGCTTTTGCTTTGTTGCCTCTACCAAGATGATTTCCCGTTTCTCTCTTCACTGGAGCAGGCAGACACAGCCAACGCACATCAAGTGTCAAGAGACACGCTCTGCTGAGCTCAACGCTTGTGCAGATGCACATGTGCGACGAAGTCAACACACGTGCTTGTGGAGAGAAAGAAAGGGACTCCCAGGCGTGTGGAGCGACGGGGAGAAAGAGCGGGCGCTGAGGAACACAGTTTCAAACAGACTGTCTCCACACAAACAGGCACCTGTCTGCAGGTATCCTAGATCTTGATTCTTGAACTTGAGGAAACACGCGTCTGAGCAAAACTCCCAAACGCTTCCAGGAAAGACACAGGCTCTCCCACAAGCACACAAGTGTTTGCCCTCAGCTATAGATCAGGGACAAGCCTGTGAAGAGCAACCAAAGAGCTCGTCCGTCTTTCTCTCAATAGATGGGAGTAGGCGCGCTTGCGGATGTGTGCGTGTGTGTGGCCACGCGTTTGCTTAGGCATCAGTGTGTGAAAAGGTAGGTGCTTTTCTCTAGCTGCGTGTGCGTGCACGTGGTGCTGGGTGCACATCCCTGGGTGCTCGTGGAAAGGTTTCTGCATGGTTTTCGCTGAGGAATCGTGTGTGTGCACATGGACAAAGAGAAGGCGCAGCAACCAGGTTCCAGCGCCGAAGAAGGCAAAAGGCGAGGTTTCCGGCGCTATCTCCTTCTCTCCCCAGAGCTAGTCGCGCAAAGCAAGCCGCTAAGCCGGCGACCGGCAAGAGAGCTACAACGAAGCATGCCGAACGGAGAAAATAGCAGCAGCTCATCTGTTCACACCTTGTTTCTGCCATGTGCTTGAACGCCAAGACGTTCGCGCTTCTGTGAGATGAAAGACGTCCTTCTGCATATGTGGTTGCTCACACCGGTGCACTTGTTAGTGTATCCATTCAGTCCTGGGCTGCGGGGCATTCAGAAGTGGCTCTGTGGAGACGTCTGCATAGAGGCAGCTGTCAGAACACGCACACTCGATTGTTCACCAAAACATATGCAGACGCGTCCTTAGCCTGTAGATTTGGATGCACAGAGTTCCCTGTGTTCGCAAGAGACAAGGGAATCGCGTCTGTGCGCACAGAAGCAATAGCGGACCGTTTCCCTCGGAGTGAACGCGAAAGAGCCGTCTATATACTCGCAGACACGCGAACGTGCCTCAATGCGGTCACAGAGGCAGCAGCTTTTGCACAGATGCTCCTGGTGATTCTGGCACTTTCCAGGCACACTCCTGAAAGTCGCGCACACTGCTGTTCACTCGCTAAACGACCTCTTGGGAAACACGTCTCCGGTCGACGGACCGCTCAGATTGCTTCTCGTGTAACTGTGAACTGTGTCAGCGCAGGGAATCCGTCTCTGTTGAGCAGATGTCAATCCTGCCTCGCTTTTGCTTTGTTGCCTCTACCAAGATGATTTCCCGTTTCTCTCTTCACTGGAGCAGGCAGACACAGCCAACGCACATCAAGTGTCAAGAGACACGCTCTGCTGAGCTCAACGCTTGTGCAGATGCACATGTGCGACGAAGTCAACACACGTGCTTGTGGAGAGAAAGAAAGGGACTCCCAGGCGTGTGGAGCGACGGGGAGAAAGAGCGGGCGCTGAGGAACACAGTTTCAAACAGACTGTCTCCACACAAACAGGCACCTGTCTGCAGGTATCCTAGATCTTGATTCTTGAACTTGAGGAAACACGCGTCTGAGCAAAACTCCCAAACGCTTCCAGGAAAGACACAGGCTCTCCCACAAGCACACAAGTGTTTGCCCTCAGCTATAGATCAGGGACAAGCCTGTGAAGAGATGCCCTGCTATTCTTTCGCCTTATGGCATCATGTGTTTCGTTCCTCTTGGAGATCGATTGTTAAACGTCTTTCCTAGGGCGACTGTGAAGCATTTGCCAGCGGAGGAGAAGTAGCACGGAGCAGCATTCAGTACTGCCTACGAGTGTCTTTGCTACCCTACTAGCGGAGCTCCAAGAACAGGCACACATCTTCAGGTACCTTCCAAATGTGGATTCCCCTGCAGCCCCGTAGGCGGGCGTGCAGTACGCCAACCGTCAACGGACGTTTTTCCCCTCAAGCCTGTCAGGACGTTGCTCGTCCGTCTTTCCCTCAATAGATGGGAGTAGGCGCGCTTGCGGATGTGTGCGTGTGTGTGGCCACGCGTTTGCTTAGGCTTCAGTGTGTGAAAAGGTAGGTGCTTTTCTCTAGCTGCGTGTGCGTGCACGTGGTGCTGGGTGCACATCCCTGGGTGCTCGTGGAAAGGTTTCTGCATGGTTTTCGCTGAGGAATCGTGTGTGTGCACATGGACAAAGAGAAGGCGCAGCAACCAGGTTCCAGCGCCGAAGAAGGCAAAAGGCGAGGTTTCCGGCGCTATCTCCTTCTCTCCCCAGAGCTAGTCGCGCAAAGCAAGCCGCTAAGCCGGCGACCGGCAAGAGAGCTACAACGAAGCATGCCGAACGGAGAAAATAGCAGCAGCTCATCTGTTCACACCTTGTTTCTGCCATGTGCTTGAACGCCAAGACGTTCGCGCTTCTGTGAGATGAAAGACGTCCTTCTGCATATGTGGTTGCTCACACCGGTGCACTTGTTAGTGTATCCATTCAGTCCTGGGCTGCGGGGCATTCAGAAGTGGCTCTGTGGAGACGTCTGCATAGAGGCAGCTGTCAGAACACGCACACTCGATTGTTCACCAAAACATATGCAGACGCGTCCTTAGCCTGTAGATTTGGATGCACAGAGTTCCCTGTGTTCGCAAGAGACAAGGGAATCGCGTCTGTGCGCACAGAAGCAATAGCGGACCGTTTCCCTCGGAGTGAACGCGAAAGAGCCGTCTATATACTCGCAGACACGCGAACGTGCCTCAATGCGGTCACAGAGGCAGCAGCTTTTGCACAGATGCTCCTGGTGATTCTGGCACTTTCCAGGCACACTCCTGAAAGTCGCGCACACTGCTGTTCACTCGCTAAACGACCTCTTGGGAAACACGTCTCCGGTCGACGGACCGCTCAGATTGCTTCTCGTGTAACTGTGAACTGTGTCAGCGCAGGGAATCCGTCTCTGTTGAGCAGATGTCAATCCTGCCTCGCTTTTGCTTTGTTGCCTCTACCAAGATGATTTCCCGTTTCTCTCTTCACTGGAGCAGGCAGACACAGCCAACGCACATCAAGTGTCAAGAGACACGCTCTGCTGAGCTCAACGCTTGTGCAGATGCACATGTGCGACGAAGTCAACACACGTGCTTGTGGAGAGAAAGAAAGGGACTCCCAGGCGTGTGGAGCGACGGGGAGAAAGAGCGGGCGCTGAGGAACACAGTTTCAAACAGACTGTCTCCACACAAACAGGCACCTGTCTGCAGGTATCCTAGATCTTGATTCTTGAACTTGAGGAAACACGCGTCTGAGCAAAACTCCCAAACGCTTCCAGGAAAGACACAGGCTCTCCCACAAGCACACAAGTGTTTGCCCTCAGCTATAGATCAGGGACAAGCCTGTGAAGAGATGCCCTGCTATTCTTTCGCCTTATGGCATCATGTGTTTCGTTCCTCTTGGAGATCGATTGTTAAACGTCTTTCCTAGGGCGACTGTGAAGCATTTGCCAGCGGAGGAGAAGTAGCACCACGGAGCAGCATTCAGTACTGCCTACGAGTGTCTTTGCTACCCTACTAGCGGAGCTCCAAGAACAGGCACACATCTTCAGGTACCTTCCAAATGTGGATTCCCCTGCAGCCCCGTAGGCGGGCGTGCAGTACGCCAACCGTCAACGGACGTTTTTCCCCTCAAGCCTGTCAGGACGTTGCTCGTCCGTCTTTCCCTCAATAGATGGGAGTAGGCGCGCTTGCGGATGTGTGCGTGTGTGTGGCCACGCGTTTGCTTAGGCATCGGTGTGTGAAAAGGTAGGTGCTTTTCTCTAGCTGCGTGTGCGTGCACGTGGTGCTGGGTGCACATCCCTGGGTGCTCGTGGAAAGGTTTCTGCATGGTTTTCGCTGAGGAATCGTGTGTGTGCACATGGACAAAGAGAAGGCGCAGCAACCAGGTTCCAGCGCCGAAGAAGGCAAAAGGCGAGGTTTCCGGCGCTATCTCCTTCTCTCCCCAGAGCTAGTCGCGCAAAGCAAGCCGCTAAGCCGGCGACCGGCAAGAGAGCTACAACGAAGCATGCCGAACGGAGAAAATAGCAGCAGCTCATCTGTTCACACCTTGTTTCTGCCATGTGCTTGAACGCCAAGACGTTCGCGCTTCTGTGAGATGAAAGACGTCCTTCTGCATATGTGGTTGCTCACACCGGTGCACTTGTTAGTGTATCCATTCAGTCCTGGGCTGCGGGGCATTCAGAAGTGGCTCTGTGGAGACGTCTGCATAGAGGCAGCTGTCAGAACACGCACACTCGATTGTTCACCAAAACATATGCAGACGCGTCCTTAGCCTGTAGATTTGGATGCACAGAGTTCCCTGTGTTCGCAAGAGACAAGGGAATCGCGTCTGTGCGCACAGAAGCAATAGCGGACCGTTTCCCTCGGAGTGAACGCGAAAGAGCCGTCTATATACTCGCAGACACGCGAACGTGCCTCAATGCGGTCACAGAGGCAGCAGCTTTTGCACAGATGCTCCTGGTGATTCTGGCACTTTCCAGGCACACTCCTGAAAGTCGCGCACACTGCTGTTCACTCGCTAAACGACCTCTTGGGAAACACGTCTCCGGTCGACGGACCGCTCAGATTGCTTCTCGTGTAACTGTGAACTGTGTCAGCGCAGGGAATCCGTCTCTGTTGAGCAGATGTCAATCCTGCCTCGCTTTTGCTTTGTTGCCTCTACCAAGATGATTTCCCGTTTCTCTCTTCACTGGAGCAGGCAGACACAGCCAACGCACATCAAGTGTCAAGAGACACGCTCTGCTGAGCTCAACGCTTGTGCAGATGCACATGTGCGACGAAGTCAACACACGTGCTTGTGGAGAGAAAGAAAGGGACTCCCAGGCGTGTGGAGCGACGGGGAGAAAGAGCGGGCGCTGAGGAACACAGTTTCAAACAGACTGTCTCCACACAAACAGGCACCTGTCTGCAGGTATCCTAGATCTTGATTCTTGAACTTGAGGAAACACGCGTCTGAGCAAAACTCCCAAACGCTTCCAGGAAAGACACAGGCTCTCCCACAAGCACACAAGTGTTTGCCCTCAGCTATAGATCAGGGACAAGCCTGTGAAGAGCAACCAAAGAGCTCGTCCGTCTTTCCCTCAATAGATGGGAGTAGGCGCGCTTGCGGATGTGTGCGTGTGTGTGGCCACGCGTTTGCTTAGGCATCAGTGTGTGAAAAGGTAGGTGCTTTTCTCTAGCTGCGTGTGCGTGCACGTGGTGCTGGGTGCACATCCCTGGGTGCTCGTGGAAAGGTTTCTGCATGGTTTTCGCTGAGGAATCGTGTGTGTGCACATGGACAAAGAGAAGGCGCAGCAACCAGGTTCCAGCGCCGAAGAAGGCAAAAGGCGAGGTTTCCGGCGCTATCTCCTTCTCTCCCCAGAGCTAGTCGCGCAAAGCAAGCCGCTAAGCCGGCGACCGGCAAGAGAGCTACAACGAAGCATGCCGAACGGAGAAAATAGCAGCAGCTCATCTGTTCACACCTTGTTTCTGCCATGTGCTTGAACGCCAAGACGTTCGCGCTTCTGTGAGATGAAAGACGTCCTTCTGCATATGTGGTTGCTCACACCGGTGCACTTGTTAGTGTATCCATTCAGTCCTGGGCTGCGGGGCATTCAGAAGTGGCTCTGTGGAGACGTCTGCATAGAGGCAGCTGTCAGAACACGCACACTCGATTGTTCACCAAAACATATGCAGACGCGTCCTTAGCCTGTAGATTTGGATGCACAGAGTTCCCTGTGTTCGCAAGAGACAAGGGAATCGCGTCTGTGCGCACAGAAGCAATAGCGGACCGTTTCCCTCGGAGTGAACGCGAAAGAGCCGTCTATATACTCGCAGACACGCGAACGTGCCTCAATGCGGTCACAGAGGCAGCAGCTTTTGCACAGATGCTCCTGGTGATTCTGGCACTTTCCAGGCACACTCCTGAAAGTCGCGCACACTGCTGTTCACTCGCTAAACGACCTCTTGGGAAACACGTCTCCGGTCGACGGACCGCTCAGATTGCTTCTCGTGTAACTGTGAACTGTGTCAGCGCAGGGAATCCGTCTCTGTTGAGCAGATGTCAATCCTGCCTCGCTTTTGCTTTGTTGCCTCTACCAAGATGATTTCCCGTTTCTCTCTTCACTGGAGCAGGCAGACACAGCCAACGCACATCAAGTGTCAAGAGACACGCTCTGCTGAGCTCAACGCTTGTGCAGATGCACATGTGCGACGAAGTCAACACACGTGCTTGTGGAGAGAAAGAAAGGGACTCCCAGGCGTGTGGAGCGACGGGGAGAAAGAGCGGGCGCTGAGGAACACAGTTTCAAACAGACTGTCTCCACACAAACAGGCACCTGTCTGCAGGTATCCTAGATCTTGATTCTTGAACTTGAGGAAACACGCGTCTGAGCAAAACTCCCAAACGCTTCCAGGAAAGACACAGGCTCTCCCACAAGCACACAAGTGTTTGCCCTCAGCTATAGATCAGGGACAAGCCTGTGAAGAGATGCCCTGCTATTCTTTCGCCTTATGGCATCATGTGTTTCGTTCCTCTTGGAGATCGATTGTTAAACGTCTTTCCTAGGGCGACTGTGAAGCATTTGCCAGCGGAGGAGAAGTAGCACGGAGCAGCATTCAGTACTGCCTACGAGTGTCTTTGCTACCCTACTAGCGGAGCTCCAAGAACAGGCACACATCTTCAGGTACCTTCCAAATGTGGATTCCCCTGCAGCCCCGTAGGCGGGCGTGCAGTACGCCAACCGTCAACGGACGTTTTTCCCCTCAAGCCTGTCAGGACGTTGCTCGTCCGTCTTTCCCTCAATAGATGGGAGTAGGCGCGCTTGCGGATGTGTGCGTGTGTGTGGCCACGCGTTTGCTTAGGCTTCAGTGTGTGAAAAGGTAGGTGCTTTTCTCTAGCTGCGTGTGCGTGCACGTGGTGCTGGGTGCACATCCCTGGGTGCTCGTGGAAAGGTTTCTGCATGGTTTTCGCTGAGGAATCGTGTGTGTGCACATGGACAAAGAGAAGGCGCAGCAACCAGGTTCCAGCGCCGAAGAAGGCAAAAGGCGAGGTTTCCGGCGCTATCTCCTTCTCTCCCCAGAGCTAGTCGCGCAAAGCAAGCCGCTAAGCCGGCGACCGGCAAGAGAGCTACAACGAAGCATGCCGAACGGAGAAAATAGCAGCAGCTCATCTGTTCACACCTTGTTTCTGCCATGTGCTTGAACGCCAAGACGTTCGCGCTTCTGTGAGATGAAAGACGTCCTTCTGCATATGTGGTTGCTCACACCGGTGCACTTGTTAGTGTATCCATTCAGTCCTGGGCTGCGGGGCATTCAGAAGTGGCTCTGTGGAGACGTCTGCATAGAGGCAGCTGTCAGAACACGCACACTCGATTGTTCACCAAAACATATGCAGACGCGTCCTTAGCCTGTAGATTTGGATGCACAGAGTTCCCTGTGTTCGCAAGAGACAAGGGAATCGCGTCTGTGCGCACAGAAGCAATAGCGGACTGTTTCCCTCGGAGTGAACGCGAAAGAGCCGTCTATATACTCGCAGACACGCGAACGTGCCTCAATGCGGTCACAGAGGCAGCAGCTTTTGCACAGATGCTCCTGGTGATTCTGGCACTTTCCAGGCACACTCCTGAAAGTCGCGCACACTGCTGTTCACTCGCTAAACGACCTCTTGGGAAACACGTCTCCGGTCGACGGACCGCTCAGATTGCTTCTCGTGTAACTGTGAACTGTGTCAGCGCAGGGAATCCGTCTCTGTTGAGCAGATGTCAATCCTGCCTCGCTTTTGCTTTGTTGCCTCTACCAAGATGATTTCCCGTTTCTCTCTTCACTGGAGCAGGCAGACACAGCCAACGCACATCAAGTGTCAAGAGACACGCTCTGCTGAGCTCAACGCTTGTGCAGATGCACATGTGCGACGAAGTCAACACACGTGCTTGTGGAGAGAAAGAAAGGGACTCCCAGGCGTGTGGAGCGACGGGGAGAAAGAGCGGGCGCTGAGGAACACAGTTTCAAACAGACTGTCTCCACACAAACAGGCACCTGTCTGCAGGTATCCTAGATCTTGATTCTTGAACTTGAGGAAACACGCGTCTGAGCAAAACTCCCAAACGCTTCCAGGAAAGACACAGGCTCTCCCACAAGCACACAAGTGTTTGCCCTCAGCTATAGATCAGGGACAAGCCTGTGAAGAGATGCCCTGCTATTCTTTCGCCTTATGGCATCATGTGTTTCGTTCCTCTTGGAGATCGATTGTTAAACGTCTTTCCTAGGGCGACTGTGAAGCATTTGCCAGCGGAGGAGAAGTAGCACGGAGCAGCATTCAGTACTGCCTACGAGTGTCTTTGCTACCCTACTAGCGGAGCTCCAAGAACAGGCACACATCTTCAGGTACCTTCCAAATGTGGATTCCCCTGCAGCCCCGTAGGCGGGCGTGCAGTACGCCAACCGTCAACGGACGTTTTTCCCCTCAAGCCTGTCAGGACGTTGCTCGTCCGTCTTTCCCTCAATAGATGGGAGTAGGCGCGCTTGCGGATGTGTGCGTGTGTGTGGCCACGCGTTTGCTTAGGCTTCAGTGTGTGAAAAGGTAGGTGCTTTTCTCTAGCTGCGTGTGCGTGCACGTGGTGCTGGGTGCACATCCCTGGGTGCTCGTGGAAAGGTTTCTGCATGGTTTTCGCTGAGGAATCGTGTGTGTGCACATGGACAAAGAGAAGGCGCAGCAACCAGGTTCCAGCGCCGAAGAAGGCAAAAGGCGAGGTTTCCGGCGCTATCTCCTTCTCTCCCCAGAGCTAGTCGCGCAAAGCAAGCCGCTAAGCCGGCGACCGGCAAGAGAGCTACAACGAAGCATGCCGAACGGAGAAAATAGCAGCAGCTCATCTGTTCACACCTTGTTTCTGCCATGTGCTTGAACGCCAAGACGTTCGCGCTTCTGTGAGATGAAAGACGTCCTTCTGCATATGTGGTTGCTCACACCGGTGCACTTGTTAGTGTATCCATTCAGTCCTGGGCTGCGGGGCATTCAGAAGTGGCTCTGTGGAGACGTCTGCATAGAGGCAGCTGTCAGAACACGCACACTCGATTGTTCACCAAAACATATGCAGACGCGTCCTTAGCCTGTAGATTTGGATGCACAGAGTTCCCTGTGTTCGCAAGAGACAAGGGAATCGCGTCTGTGCGCACAGAAGCAATAGCGGACCGTTTCCCTCGGAGTGAACGCGAAAGAGCCGTCTATATACTCGCAGACACGCGAACGTGCCTCAATGCGGTCACAGAGGCAGCAGCTTTTGCACAGATGCTCCTGGTGATTCTGGCACTTTCCAGGCACACTCCTGAAAGTCGCGCACACTGCTGTTCACTCGCTAAACGACCTCTTGGGAAACACGTCTCCGGTCGACGGACCGCTCAGATTGCTTCTCGTGTAACTGTGAACTGTGTCAGCGCAGGGAATCCGTCTCTGTTGAGCAGATGTCAATCCTGCCTCGCTTTTGCTTTGTTGCCTCTACCAAGATGATTTCCCGTTTCTCTCTTCACTGGAGCAGGCAGACACAGCCAACGCACATCAAGTGTCAAGAGACACGCTCTGCTGAGCTCAACGCTTGTGCAGATGCACATGTGCGACGAAGTCAACACACGTGCTTGTGGAGAGAAAGAAAGGGACTCCCAGGCGTGTGGAGCGACGGGGAGAAAGAGCGGGCGCTGAGGAACACAGTTTCAAACAGACTGTCTCCACACAAACAGGCACCTGTCTGCAGGTATCCTAGATCTTGATTCTTGAACTTGAGGAAACACGCGTCTGAGCAAAACTCCCAAACGCTTCCAGGAAAGACACAGGCTCTCCCACAAGCACACAAGTGTTTGCCCTCAGCTATAGATCAGGGACAAGCCTGTGAAGAGATGCCCTGCTATTCTTTCGCCTTATGGCATCATGTGTTTCGTTCCTCTTGGAGATCGATTGTTAAACGTCTTTCCTAGGGCGACTGTGAAGCATTTGCCAGCGGAGGAGAAGTAGCACGGAGCAGCATTCAGTACTGCCTACGAGTGTCTTTGCTACCCTACTAGCGGAGCTCCAAGAACAGGCACACATCTTCAGGTACCTTCCAAATGTGGATTCCCCTGCAGCCCCGTAGGCGGGCGTGCAGTACGCCAACCGTCAACGGACGTTTTTCCCCTCAAGCCTGTCAGGACGTTGCTCGTCCGTCTTTCCCTCAATAGATGGGAGTAGGCGCGCTTGCGGATGTGTGCGTGTGTGTGGCCACGCGTTTGCTTAGGCTTCAGTGTGTGAAAAGGTAGGTGCTTTTCTCTAGCTGCGTGTGCGTGCACGTGGTGCTGGGTGCACATCCCTGGGTGCTCGTGGAAAGGTTTCTGCATGGTTTTCGCTGAGGAATCGTGTGTGTGCACATGGACAAAGAGAAGGCGCAGCAACCAGGTTCCAGCGCCGAAGAAGGCAAAAGGCGAGGTTTCCGGCGCTATCTCCTTCTCTCCCCAGAGCTAGTCGCGCAAAGCAAGCCGCTAAGCCGGCGACCGGCAAGAGAGCTACAACGAAGCATGCCGAACGGAGAAAATAGCAGCAGCTCATCTGTTCACACCTTGTTTCTGCCATGTGCTTGAACGCCAAGACGTTCGCGCTTCTGTGAGATGAAAGACGTCCTTCTGCATATGTGGTTGCTCACACCGGTGCACTTGTTAGTGTATCCATTCAGTCCTGGGCTGCGGGGCATTCAGAAGTGGCTCTGTGGAGACGTCTGCATAGAGGCAGCTGTCAGAACACGCACACTCGATTGTTCACCAAAACATATGCAGACGCGTCCTTAGCCTGTAGATTTGGATGCACAGAGTTCCCTGTGTTCGCAAGAGACAAGGGAATCGCGTCTGTGCGCACAGAAGCAATAGCGGACCGTTTCCCTCGGAGTGAACGCGAAAGAGCCGTCTATATACTCGCAGACACGCGAACGTGCCTCAATGCGGTCACAGAGGCAGCAGCTTTTGCACAGATGCTCCTGGTGATTCTGGCACTTTCCAGGCACACTCCTGAAAGTCGCGCACACTGCTGTTCACTCGCTAAACGACCTCTTGGGAAACACGTCTCCGGTCGACGGACCGCTCAGATTGCTTCTCGTGTAACTGTGAACTGTGTCAGCGCAGGGAATCCGTCTCTGTTGAGCAGATGTCAATCCTGCCTCGCTTTTGCTTTGTTGCCTCTACCAAGATGATTTCCCGTTTCTCTCTTCACTGGAGCAGGCAGACACAGCCAACGCACATCAAGTGTCAAGAGACACGCTCTGCTGAGCTCAACGCTTGTGCAGATGCACATGTGCGACGAAGTCAACACACGTGCTTGTGGAGAGAAAGAAAGGGACTCCCAGGCGTGTGGAGCGACGGGGAGAAAGAGCGGGCGCTGAGGAACACAGTTTCAAACAGACTGTCTCCACACAAACAGGCACCTGTCTGCAGGTATCCTAGATCTTGATTCTTGAACTTGAGGAAACACGCGTCTGAGCAAAACTCCCAAACGCTTCCAGGAAAGACACAGGCTCTCCCACAAGCACACAAGTGTTTGCCCTCAGCTATAGATCAGGGACAAGCCTGTGAAGAGATGCCCTGCTATTCTTTCGCCTTATGGCATCATGTGTTTCGTTCCTCTTGGAGATCGATTGTTAAACGTCTTTCCTAGGGCGACTGTGAAGCATTTGCCAGCGGAGGAGAAGTAGCACGGAGCAGCATTCAGTACTGCCTACGAGTGTCTTTGCTACCCTACTAGCGGAGCTCCAAGAACAGGCACACATCTTCAGGTACCTTCCAAATGTGGATTCCCCTGCAGCCCCGTAGGCGGGCGTGCAGTACGCCAACCGTCAACGGACGTTTTTCCCCTCAAGCCTGTCAGGACGTTGCTCGTCCGTCTTTCCCTCAATAGATGGGAGTAGGCGCGCTTGCGGATGTGTGCGTGTGTGTGGCCACGCGTTTGCTTAGGCTTCAGTGTGTGAAAAGGTAGGTGCTTTTCTCTAGCTGCGTGTGCGTGCACGTGGTGCTGGGTGCACATCCCTGGGTGCTCGTGGAAAGGTTTCTGCATGGTTTTCGCTGAGGAATCGTGTGTGTGCACATGGACAAAGAGAAGGCGCAGCAACCAGGTTCCAGCGCCGAAGAAGGCAAAAGGCGAGGTTTCCGGCGCTATCTCCTTCTCTCCCCAGAGCTAGTCGCGCAAAGCAAGCCGCTAAGCCGGCGACCGGCAAGAGAGCTACAACGAAGCATGCCGAACGGAGAAAATAGCAGCAGCTCATCTCTTCACACCTTGTTTCTGCCATGTGCTTGAACGCCAAGACGTTCGCGCTTCTGTGAGATGAAAGACGTCCTTCTGCATATGTGGTTGCTCACACCGGTGCACTTGTTAGTGTATCCATTCAGTCCTGGGCTGCGGGGCATTCAGAAGTGGCTCTGTGGAGACGTCTGCATAGAGGCAGCTGTCAGAACACGCACACTCGATTGTTCACCAAAACATATGCAGACGCGTCCTTAGCCTGTAGATTTGGATGCACAGAGTTCCCTGTGTTCGCAAGAGACAAGGGAATCGCGTCTGTGCGCACAGAAGCAATAGCGGACCGTTTCCCTCGGAGTGAACGCGAAAGAGCCGTCTATATACTCGCAGACACGCGAACGTGCCTCAATGCGGTCACAGAGGCAGCAGCTTTTGCACAGATGCTCCTGGTGATTCTGGCACTTTCCAGGCACACTCCTGAAAGTCGCGCACACTGCTGTTCACTCGCTAAACGACCTCTTGGGAAACACGTCTCCGGTCGACGGACCGCTCAGATTGCTTCTCGTGTAACTGTGAACTGTGTCAGCGCAGGGAATCCGTCTCTGTTGAGCAGATGTCAATCCTGCCTCGCTTTTGCTTTGTTGCCTCTACCAAGATGATTTGCCGTTTCTCTCTTCACTGGAGCAGGCAGACACAGCCAACGCACATCAAGTGTCAAGAGACACGCTCTGCTGAGCTCAACGCTTGTGCAGATGCACATGTGCGACGAAGTCAACACACGTGCTTGTGGAGAGAAAGAAAGGGACTCCCAGGCGTGTGGAGCGACGGGGAGAAAGAGCGGGCGCTGAGGAACACAGTTTCAAACAGACTGTCTCCACACAAACAGGCACCTGTCTGCAGGTATCCTAGATCTTGATTCTTGAACTTGAGGAAACACGCGTCTGAGCAAAACTCCCAAACGCTTCCAGGAAAGACACAGGCTCTCCCACAAGCACACAAGTGTTTGCCCTCAGCTATAGATCAGGGACAAGCCTGTGAAGAGATGCCCTGCTATTCTTTCGCCTTATGGCATCATGTGTTTCGTTCCTCTTGGAGATCGATTGTTAAACGTCTTTCCTAGGGCGACTGTGAAGCATTTGCCAGCGGAGGAGAAGTAGCACGGAGCAGCATTCAGTACTGCCTACGAGTGTCTTTGCTACCCTACTAGCGGAGCTCCAAGAACAGGCACACATCTTCAGGTACCTTCCAAATGTGGATTCCCCTGCAGCCCCGTAGGCGGGCGTGCAGTACGCCAACCGTCAACGGACGTTTTTCCCCTCAAGCCTGTCAGGACGTTGCTCGTCCGTCTTTCCCTCAATAGATGGGAGTAGGCGCGCTTGCGGATGTGTGCGTGTGTGTGGCCACGCGTTTGCTTAGGCTTCAGTGTGTGAAAAGGTAGGTGCTTTTCTCTAGCTGCGTGTGCGTGCACGTGGTGCTGGGTGCACATCCCTGGGTGCTCGTGGAAAGGTTTCTGCATGGTTTTCGCTGAGGAATCGTGTGTGTGCACATGGACAAAGAGAAGGCGCAGCAACCAGGTTCCAGCGCCGAAGAAGGCAAAAGGCGAGGTTTCCGGCGCTATCTCCTTCTCTCCCCAGAGCTAGTCGCGCAAAGCAAGCCGCTAAGCCGGCGACCGGCAAGAGAGCTACAACGAAGCATGCCGAACGGAGAAAATAGCAGCAGCTCATCTGTTCACACCTTGTTTCTGCCATGTGCTTGAACGCCAAGACGTTCGCGCTTCTGTGAGATGAAAGACGTCCTTCTGCATATGTGGTTGCTCACACCGGTGCACTTGTTAGTGTATCCATTCAGTCCTGGGCTGCGGGGCATTCAGAAGTGGCTCTGTGGAGACGTCTGCATAGAGGCAGCTGTCAGAACACGCACACTCGATTGTTCACCAAAACATATGCAGACGCGTCCTTAGCCTGTAGATTTGGATGCACAGAGTTCCCTGTGTTCGCAAGAGACAAGGGAATCGCGTCTGTGCGCACAGAAGCAATAGCGGACCGTTTCCCTCGGAGTGAACGCGAAAGAGCCGTCTATATACTCGCAGACACGCGAACGTGCCTCAATGCGGTCACAGAGGCAGCAGCTTTTGCACAGATGCTCCTGGTGATTCTGGCACTTTCCAGGCACACTCCTGAAAGTCGCGCACACTGCTGTTCACTCGCTAAACGACCTCTTGGGAAACACGTCTCCGGTCGACGGACCGCTCAGATTGCTTCTCGTGTAACTGTGAACTGTGTCAGCGCAGGGAATCCGTCTCTGTTGAGCAGATGTCAATCCTGCCTCGCTTTTGCTTTGTTGCCTCTACCAAGATGATTTGCCGTTTCTCTCTTCACTGGAGCAGGCAGACACAGCCAACGCACATCAAGTGTCAAGAGACACGCTCTGCTGAGCTCAACGCTTGTGCAGATGCACATGTGCGACGAAGTCAACACACGTGCTTGTGGAGAGAAAGAAAGGGACTCCCAGGCGTGTGGAGCGACGGGGAGAAAGAGCGGGCGCTGAGGAACACAGTTTCAAACAGACTGTCTCCACACAAACAGGCACCTGTCTGCAGGTATCCTAGATCTTGATTCTTGAACTTGAGGAAACACGCGTCTGAGCAAAACTCCCAAACGCTTCCAGGAAAGACACAGGCTCTCCCACAAGCACACAAGTGTTTGCCCTCAGCTATAGATCAGGGACAAGCCTGTGAAGAGATGCCCTGCTATTCTTTCGCCTTATGGCATCATGTGTTTCGTTCCTCTTGGAGATCGATTGTTAAACGTCTTTCCTAGGGCGACTGTGAAGCATTTGCCAGCGGAGGAGAAGTAGCACGGAGCAGCATTCAGTACTGCCTACGAGTGTCTTTGCTACCCTACTAGCGGAGCTCCAAGAACAGGCACACATCTTCAGGTACCTTCCAAATGTGGATTCCCCTGCAGCCCCGTAGGCGGGCGTGCAGTACGCCAACCGTCAACGGACGTTTTTCCCCTCAAGCCTGTCAGGACGTTGCTCGTCCGTCTTTCCCTCAATAGATGGGAGTAGGCGCGCTTGCGGATGTGTGCGTGTGTGTGGCCACGCGTTTGCTTAGGCTTCAGTGTGTGAAAAGGTAGGTGCTTTTCTCTAGCTGCGTGTGCGTGCACGTGGTGCTGGGTGCACATCCCTGGGTGCTCGTGGAAAGGTTTCTGCATGGTTTTCGCTGAGGAATCGTGTGTGTGCACATGGACAAAGAGAAGGCGCAGCAACCAGGTTCCAGCGCCGAAGAAGGCAAAAGGCGAGGTTTCCGGCGCTATCTCCTTCTCTCCCCAGAGCTAGTCGCGCAAAGCAAGCCGCTAAGCCGGCGACCGGCAAGAGAGCTACAACGAAGCATGCCGAACGGAGAAAATAGCAGCAGCTCATCTGTTCACACCTTGTTTCTGCCATGTGCTTGAACGCCAAGACGTTCGCGCTTCTGTGAGATGAAAGACGTCCTTCTGCATATGTGGTTGCTCACACCGGTGCACTTGTTAGTGTATCCATTCAGTCCTGGGCTGCGGGGCATTCAGAAGTGGCTCTGTGGAGACGTCTGCATAGAGGCAGCTGTCAGAACACGCACACTCGATTGTTCACCAAAACATATGCAGACGCGTCCTTAGCCTGTAGATTTGGATGCACAGAGTTCCCTGTGTTCGCAAGAGACAAGGGAATCGCGTCTGTGCGCACAGAAGCAATAGCGGACCGTTTCCCTCGGAGTGAACGCGAAAGAGCCGTCTATATACTCGCAGACACGCGAACGTGCCTCAATGCGGTCACAGAGGCAGCAGCTTTTGCACAGATGCTCCTGGTGATTCTGGCACTTTCCAGGCACACTCCTGAAAGTCGCGCACACTGCTGTTCACTCGCTAAACGACCTCTTGGGAAACACGTCTCCGGTCGACGGACCGCTCAGATTGCTTCTCGTGTAACTGTGAACTGTGTCAGCGCAGGGAATCCGTCTCTGTTGAGCAGATGTCAATCCTGCCTCGCTTTTGCTTTGTTGCCTCTACCAAGATGATTTCCCGTTTCTCTCTTCACTGGAGCAGGCAGACACAGCCAACGCACATCAAGTGTCAAGAGACACGCTCTGCTGAGCTCAACGCTTGTGCAGATGCACATGTGCGACGAAGTCAACACACGTGCTTGTGGAGAGAAAGAAAGGGACTCCCAGGCGTGTGGAGCGACGGGGAGAAAGAGCGGGCCCTGAGGAACACAGTTTCAAACAGACTGTCTCCACACAAACAGGCACCTGTCTGCAGGTATCCTAGATCTTGATTCTTGAACTTGAGGAAACACGCGTCTGAGCAAAACTCCCAAACGCTTCCAGGAAAGACACAGGCTCTCCCACAAGCACACAAGTGTTTGCCCTCAGCTATAGATCAGGGACAAGCCTGTGAAGAGATGCCCTGCTATTCTTTCGCCTTATGGCATCATGTGTTTCGTTCCTCTTGGAGATCGATTGTTAAACGTCTTTCCTAGGGCGACTGTGAAGCATTTGCCAGCGGAGGAGAAGTAGCACGGAGCAGCATTCAGTACTGCCTACGAGTGTCTTTGCTACCCTACTAGCGGAGCTCCAAGAACAGGCACACATCTTCAGGTACCTTCCAAATGTGGATTCCCCTGCAGCCCCGTAGGCGGGCGTGCAGTACGCCAACCGTCAACGGACGTTTTTCCCCTCAAGCCTGTCAGGACGTTGCTCGTCCGTCTTTCCCTCAATAGATGGGAGTAGGCGCGCTTGCGGATGTGTGCGTGTGTGTGGCCACGCGTTTGCTTAGGCTTCAGTGTGTGAAAAGGTAGGTGCTTTTCTCTAGCTGCGTGTGCGTGCACGTGGTGCTGGGTGCACATCCCTGGGTGCTCGTGGAAAGGTTTCTGCATGGTTTTCGCTGAGGAATCGTGTGTGTGCACATGGACAAAGAGAAGGCGCAGCAACCAGGTTCCAGCGCCGAAGAAGGCAAAAGGCGAGGTTTCCGGCGCTATCTCCTTCTCTCCCCAGAGCTAGTCGCGCAAAGCAAGCCGCTAAGCCGGCGACCGGCAAGAGAGCTACAACGAAGCATGCCGAACGGAGAAAATAGCAGCAGCTCATCTGTTCACACCTTGTTTCTGCCATGTGCTTGAACGCCAAGACGTTCGCGCTTCTGTGAGATGAAAGACGTCCTTCTGCATATGTGGTTGCTCACACCGGTGCACTTGTTAGTGTATCCATTCAGTCCTGGGCTGCGGGGCATTCAGAAGTGGCTCTGTGGAGACGTCTGCATAGAGGCAGCTGTCAGAACACGCACACTCGATTGTTCACCAAAACATATGCAGACGCGTCCTTAGCCTGTAGATTTGGATGCACAGAGTTCCCTGTGTTCGCAAGAGACAAGGGAATCGCGTCTGTGCGCACAGAAGCAATAGCGGACCGTTTCCCTCGGAGTGAACGCGAAAGAGCCGTCTATATACTCGCAGACACGCGAACGTGCCTCAATGCGGTCACAGAGGCAGCAGCTTTTGCACAGATGCTCCTGGTGATTCTGGCACTTTCCAGGCACACTCCTGAAAGTCGCGCACACTGCTGTTCACTCGCTAAACGACCTCTTGGGAAACACGTCTCCGGTCGACGGACCGCTCAGATTGCTTCTCGTGTAACTGTGAACTGTGTCAGCGCAGGGAATCCGTCTCTGTTGAGCAGATGTCAATCCTGCCTCGCTTTTGCTTTGTTGCCTCTACCAAGATGATTTCCCGTTTCTCTCTTCACTGGAGCAGGCAGACACAGCCAACGCACATCAAGTGTCAAGAGACACGCTCTGCTGAGCTCAACGCTTGTGCAGATGCACATGTGCGACGAAGTCAACACACGTGCTTGTGGAGAGAAAGAAAGGGACTCCCAGGCGTGTGGAGCGACGGGGAGAAAGAGCGGGCGCTGAGGAACACAGTTTCAAACAGACTGTCTCCACACAAACAGGCACCTGTCTGCAGGTATCCTAGATCTTGATTCTTGAACTTGAGGAAACACGCGTCTGAGCAAAACTCCCAAACGCTTCCAGGAAAGACACAGGCTCTCCCACAAGCACACAAGTGTTTGCCCTCAGCTATAGATCAGGGACAAGCCTGTGAAGAGATGCCCTGCTATTCTTTCGCCTTATGGCATCATGTGTTTCGTTCCTCTTGGAGATCGATTGTTAAACGTCTTTCCTAGGGCGACTGTGAAGCATTTGCCAGCGGAGGAGAAGTAGCACGGAGCAGCATTCAGTACTGCCTACGAGTGTCTTTGCTACCCTACTAGCGGAGCTCCAAGAACAGGCACACATCTTCAGGTACCTTCCAAATGTGGATTCCCCTGCAGCCCCGTAGGCGGGCGTGCAGTACGCCAACCGTCAACGGACGTTTTTCCCCTCAAGCCTGTCAGGACGTTGCTCGTCCGTCTTTCCCTCAATAGATGGGAGTAGGCGCGCTTGCGGATGTGTGCGTGTGTGTGGCCACGCGTTTGCTTAGGCTTCAGTGTGTGAAAAGGTAGGTGCTTTTCTCTAGCTGCGTGTGCGTGCACGTGGTGCTGGGTGCACATCCCTGGGTGCTCGTGGAAAGGTTTCTGCATGGTTTTCGCTGAGGAATCGTGTGTGTGCACATGGACAAAGAGAAGGCGCAGCAACCAGGTTCCAGCGCCGAAGAAGGCAAAAGGCGAGGTTTCCGGCGCTATCTCCTTCTCTCCCCAGAGCTAGTCGCGCAAAGCAAGCCGCTAAGCCGGCGACCGGCAAGAGAGCTACAACGAAGCATGCCGAACGGAGAAAATAGCAGCAGCTCATCTGTTCACACCTTGTTTCTGCCATGTGCTTGAACGCCAAGACGTTCGCGCTTCTGTGAGATGAAAGACGTCCTTCTGCATATGTGGTTGCTCACACCGGTGCACTTGTTAGTGTATCCATTCAGTCCTGGGCTGCGGGGCATTCAGAAGTGGCTCTGTGGAGACGTCTGCATAGAGGCAGCTGTCAGAACACGCACACTCGATTGTTCACCAAAACATATGCAGACGCGTCCTTAGCCTGTAGATTTGGATGCACAGAGTTCCCTGTGTTCGCAAGAGACAAGGGAATCGCGTCTGTGCGCACAGAAGCAATAGCGGACCGTTTCCCTCGGAGTGAACGCGAAAGAGCCGTCTATATACTCGCAGACACGCGAACGTGCCTCAATGCGGTCACAGAGGCAGCAGCTTTTGCACAGATGCTCCTGGTGATTCTGGCACTTTCCAGGCACACTCCTGAAAGTCGCGCACACTGCTGTTCACTCGCTAAACGACCTCTTGGGAAACACGTCTCCGGTCGACGGACCGCTCAGATTGCTTCTCGTGTAACTGTGAACTGTGTCAGCGCAGGGAATCCGTCTCTGTTGAGCAGATGTCAATCCTGCCTCGCTTTTGCTTTGTTGCCTCTACCAAGATGATTTGCCGTTTCTCTCTTCACTGGAGCAGGCAGACACAGCCAACGCACATCAAGTGTCAAGAGACACGCTCTGCTGAGCTCAACGCTTGTGCAGATGCACATGTGCGACGAAGTCAACACACGTGCTTGTGGAGAGAAAGAAAGGGACTCCCAGGCGTGTGGAGCGACGGGGAGAAAGAGCGGGCGCTGAGGAACACAGTTTCAAACAGACTGTCTCCACACAAACAGGCACCTGTCTGCAGGTATCCTAGATCTTGATTCTTGAACTTGAGGAAACACGCGTCTGAGCAAAACTCCCAAACGCTTCCAGGAAAGACACAGGCTCTCCCACAAGCACACAAGTGTTTGCCCTCAGCTATAGATCAGGGACAAGCCTGTGAAGAGCAACCAAAGAGCTCGTCCGTCTTTCCCTCAATAGATGGGAGTAGGCGCGCTTGCGGATGTGTGCGTGTGTGTGGCCACGCGTTTGCTTAGGCTTCAGTGTGTGAAAAGGTAGGTGCTTTTCTCTAGCTGCGTGTGCGTGCACGTGGTGCTGGGTGCACATCCCTGGGTGCTCGTGGAAAGGTTTCTGCATGGTTTTCGCTGAGGAATCGTGTGTGTGCACATGGACAAAGAGAAGGCGCAGCAACCAGGTTCCAGCGCCGAAGAAGGCAAAAGGCGAGGTTTCCGGCGCTATCTCCTTCTCTCCCCAGAGCTAGTCGCGCAAAGCAAGCCGCTAAGCCGGCGACCGGCAAGAGAGCTACAACGAAGCATGCCGAACGGAGAAAATAGCAGCAGCTCATCTGTTCACACCTTGTTTCTGCCATGTGCTTGAACGCCAAGACGTTCGCGCTTCTGTGAGATGAAAGACGTCCTTCTGCATATGTGGTTGCTCACACCGGTGCACTTGTTAGTGTATCCATTCAGTCCTGGGCTGCGGGGCATTCAGAAGTGGCTCTGTGGAGACGTCTGCATAGAGGCAGCTGTCAGAACACGCACACTCGATTGTTCACCAAAACATATGCAGACGCGTCCTTAGCCTGTAGATTTGGATGCACAGAGTTCCCTGTGTTCGCAAGAGACAAGGGAATCGCGTCTGTGCGCACAGAAGCAATAGCGGACCGTTTCCCTCGGAGTGAACGCGAAAGAGCCGTCTATATACTCGCAGACACGCGAACGTGCCTCAATGCGGTCACAGAGGCAGCAGCTTTTGCACAGATGCTCCTGGTGATTCTGGCACTTTCCAGGCACACTCCTGAAAGTCGCGCACACTGCTGTTCACTCGCTAAACGACCTCTTGGGAAACACGTCTCCGGTCGACGGACCGCTCAGATTGCTTCTCGTGTAACTGTGAACTGTGTCAGCGCAGGGAATCCGTCTCTGTTGAGCAGATGTCAATCCTGCCTCGCTTTTGCTTTGTTGCCTCTACCAAGATGATTTCCCGTTTCTCTCTTCACTGGAGCAGGCAGACACAGCCAACGCACATCAAGTGTCAAGAGACACGCTCTGCTGAGCTCAACGCTTGTGCAGATGCACATGTGCGACGAAGTCAACACACGTGCTTGTGGAGAGAAAGAAAGGGACTCCCAGGCGTGTGGAGCGACGGGGAGAAAGAGCGGGCGCTGAGGAACACAGTTTCAAACAGACTGTCTCCACACAAACAGGCACCTGTCTGCAGGTATCCTAGATCTTGATTCTTGAACTTGAGGAAACACGCGTCTGAGCAAAACTCCCAAACGCTTCCAGGAAAGACACAGGCTCTCCCACAAGCACACAAGTGTTTGCCCTCAGCTATAGATCAGGGACAAGCCTGTGAAGAGCAACCAAAGAGCTCGTCCGTCTTTCCCTCAATAGATGGGAGTAGGCGCGCTTGCGGATGTGTGCGTGTGTGTGGCCACGCGTTTGCTTAGGCTTCAGTGTGTGAAAAGGTAGGTGCTTTTCTCTAGCTGCGTGTGCGTGCACGTGGTGCTGGGTGCACATCCCTGGGTGCTCGTGGAAAGGTTTCTGCATGGTTTTCGCTGAGGAATCGTGTGTGTGCACATGGACAAAGAGAAGGCGCAGCAACCAGGTTCCAGCGCCGAAGAAGGCAAAAGGCGAGGTTTCCGGCGCTATCTCCTTCTCTCCCCAGAGCTAGTCGCGCAAAGCAAGCCGCTAAGCCGGCGACCGGCAAGAGAGCTACAACGAAGCATGCCGAACGGAGAAAATAGCAGCAGCTCATCTGTTCACACCTTGTTTCTGCCATGTGCTTGAACGCCAAGACGTTCGCGCTTCTGTGAGATGAAAGACGTCCTTCTGCATATGTGGTTGCTCACACCGGTGCACTTGTTAGTGTATCCATTCAGTCCTGGGCTGCGGGGCATTCAGAAGTGGCTCTGTGGAGACGTCTGCATAGAGGCAGCTGTCAGAACACGCACACTCGATTGTTCACCAAAACATATGCAGACGCGTCCTTAGCCTGTAGATTTGGATGCACAGAGTTCCCTGTGTTCGCAAGAGACAAGGGAATCGCGTCTGTGCGCACAGAAGCAATAGCGGACCGTTTCCCTCGGAGTGAACGCGAAAGAGCCGTCTATATACTCGCAGACACGCGAACGTGCCTCAATGCGGTCACAGAGGCAGCAGCTTTTGCACAGATGCTCCTGGTGATTCTGGCACTTTCCAGGCACACTCCTGAAAGTCGCGCACACTGCTGTTCACTCGCTAAACGACCTCTTGGGAAACACGTCTCCGGTCGACGGACCGCTCAGATTGCTTCTCGTGTAACTGTGAACTGTGTCAGCGCAGGGAATCCGTCTCTGTTGAGCAGATGTCAATCCTGCCTCGCTTTTGCTTTGTTGCCTCTACCAAGATGATTTCCCGTTTCTCTCTTCACTGGAGCAGGCAGACACAGCCAACGCACATCAAGTGTCAAGAGACACGCTCTGCTGAGCTCAACGCTTGTGCAGATGCACATGTGCGACGAAGTCAACACACGTGCTTGTGGAGAGAAAGAAAGGGACTCCCAGGCGTGTGGAGCGACGGGGAGAAAGAGCGGGCGCTGAGGAACACAGTTTCAAACAGACTGTCTCCACACAAACAGGCACCTGTCTGCAGGTATCCTAGATCTTGATTCTTGAACTTGAGGAAACACGCGTCTGAGCAAAACTCCCAAACGCTTCCAGGAAAGACACAGGCTCTCCCACAAGCACACAAGTGTTTGCCCTCAGCTATAGATCAGGGACAAGCCTGTGAAGAGATGCCCTGCTATTCTTTCGCCTTATGGCATCATGTGTTTCGTTCCTCTTGGAGATCGATTGTTAAACGTCTTTCCTAGGGCGACTGTGAAGCATTTGCCAGCGGAGGAGAAGTAGCACGGAGCAGCATTCAGTACTGCCTACGAGTGTCTTTGCTACCCTACTAGCGGAGCTCCAAGAACAGGCACACATCTTCAGGTACCTTCCAAATGTGGATTCCCCTGCAGCCCCGTAGGCGGGCGTGCAGTACGCCAACCGTCAACGGACGTTTTTCCCCTCAAGCCTGTCAGGACGTTGCTCGTCCGTCTTTCCCTCAATAGATGGGAGTAGGCGCGCTTGCGGATGTGTGCGTGTGTGTGGCCACGCGTTTGCTTAGGCTTCAGTGTGTGAAAAGGTAGGTGCTTTTCTCTAGCTGCGTGTGCGTGCACGTGGTGCTGGGTGCACATCCCTGGGTGCTCGTGGAAAGGTTTCTGCATGGTTTTCGCTGAGGAATCGTGTGTGTGCACATGGACAAAGAGAAGGCGCAGCAACCAGGTTCCAGCGCCGAAGAAGGCAAAAGGCGAGGTTTCCGGCGCTATCTCCTTCTCTCCCCAGAGCTAGTCGCGCAAAGCAAGCCGCTAAGCCGGCGACCGGCAAGAGAGCTACAACGAAGCATGCCGAACGGAGAAAATAGCAGCAGCTCATCTGTTCACACCTTGTTTCTGCCATGTGCTTGAACGCCAAGACGTTCGCGCTTCTGTGAGATGAAAGACGTCCTTCTGCATATGTGGTTGCTCACACCGGTGCACTTGTTAGTGTATCCATTCAGTCCTGGGCTGCGGGGCATTCAGAAGTGGCTCTGTGGAGACGTCTGCATAGAGGCAGCTGTCAGAACACGCACACTCGATTGTTCACCAAAACATATGCAGACGCGTCCTTAGCCTGTAGATTTGGATGCACAGAGTTCCCTGTGTTCGCAAGAGACAAGGGAATCGCGTCTGTGCGCACAGAAGCAATAGCGGACCGTTTCCCTCGGAGTGAACGCGAAAGAGCCGTCTATATACTCGCAGACACGCGAACGTGCCTCAATGCGGTCACAGAGGCAGCAGCTTTTGCACAGATGCTCCTGGTGATTCTGGCACTTTCCAGGCACACTCCTGAAAGTCGCGCACACTGCTGTTCACTCGCTAAACGACCTCTTGGGAAACACGTCTCCGGTCGACGGACCGCTCAGATTGCTTCTCGTGTAACTGTGAACTGTGTCAGCGCAGGGAATCCGTCTCTGTTGAGCAGATGTCAATCCTGCCTCGCTTTTGCTTTGTTGCCTCTACCAAGATGATTTCCCGTTTCTCTCTTCACTGGAGCAGGCAGACACAGCCAACGCACATCAAGTGTCAAGAGACACGCTCTGCTGAGCTCAACGCTTGTGCAGATGCACATGTGCGACGAAGTCAACACACGTGCTTGTGGAGAGAAAGAAAGGGACTCCCAGGCGTGTGGAGCGACGGGGAGAAAGAGCGGGCGCTGAGGAACACAGTTTCAAACAGACTGTCTCCACACAAACAGGCACCTGTCTGCAGGTATCCTAGATCTTGATTCTTGAACTTGAGGAAACACGCGTCTGAGCAAAACTCCCAAACGCTTCCAGGAAAGACACAGGCTCTCCCACAAGCACACAAGTGTTTGCCCTCAGCTATAGATCAGGGACAAGCCTGTGAAGAGATGCCCTGCTATTCTTTCGCCTTATGGCATCATGTGTTTCGTTCCTCTTGGAGATCGATTGTTAAACGTCTTTCCTAGGGCGACTGTGAAGCATTTGCCAGCGGAGGAGAAGTAGCACGGAGCAGCATTCAGTACTGCCTACGAGTGTCTTTGCTACCCTACTAGCGGAGCTCCAAGAACAGGCACACATCTTCAGGTACCTTCCAAATGTGGATTCCCCTGCAGCCCCGTAGGCGGGCGTGCAGTACGCCAACCGTCAACGGACGTTTTTCCCCTCAAGCCTGTCAGGACGTTGCTCGTCCGTCTTTCCCTCAATAGATGGGAGTAGGCGCGCTTGCGGATGTGTGCGTGTGTGTGGCCACGCGTTTGCTTAGGCTTCAGTGTGTGAAAAGGTAGGTGCTTTTCTCTAGCTGCGTGTGCGTGCACGTGGTGCTGGGTGCACATCCCTGGGTGCTCGTGGAAAGGTTTCTGCATGGTTTTCGCTGAGGAATCGTGTGTGTGCACATGGACAAAGAGAAGGCGCAGCAACCAGGTTCCAGCGCCGAAGAAGGCAAAAGGCGAGGTTTCCGGCGCTATCTCCTTCTCTCCCCAGAGCTAGTCGCGCAAAGCAAGCCGCTAAGCCGGCGACCGGCAAGAGAGCTACAACGAAGCATGCCGAACGGAGAAAATAGCAGCAGCTCATCTCTTCACACCTTGTTTCTGCCATGTGCTTGAACGCCAAGACGTTCGCGCTTCTGTGAGATGAAAGACGTCCTTCTGCATATGTGGTTGCTCACACCGGTGCACTTGTTAGTGTATCCATTCAGTCCTGGGCTGCGGGGCATTCAGAAGTGGCTCTGTGGAGACGTCTGCATAGAGGCAGCTGTCAGAACACGCACACTCGATTGTTCACCAAAACATATGCAGACGCGTCCTTAGCCTGTAGATTTGGATGCACAGAGTTCCCTGTGTTCGCAAGAGACAAGGGAATCGCGTCTGTGCGCACAGAAGCAATAGCGGACCGTTTCCCTCGGAGTGAACGCGAAAGAGCCGTCTATATACTCGCAGACACGCGAACGTGCCTCAATGCGGTCACAGAGGCAGCAGCTTTTGCACAGATGCTCCTGGTGATTCTGGCACTTTCCAGGCACACTCCTGAAAGTCGCGCACACTGCTGTTCACTCGCTAAACGACCTCTTGGGAAACACGTCTCCGGTCGACGGACCGCTCAGATTGCTTCTCGTGTAACTGTGAACTGTGTCAGCGCAGGGAATCCGTCTCTGTTGAGCAGATGTCAATCCTGCCTCGCTTTTGCTTTGTTGCCTCTACCAAGATGATTTCCCGTTTCTCTCTTCACTGGAGCAGGCAGACACAGCCAACGCACATCAAGTGTCAAGAGACACGCTCTGCTGAGCTCAACGCTTGTGCAGATGCACATGTGCGACGAAGTCAACACACGTGCTTGTGGAGAGAAAGAAAGGGACTCCCAGGCGTGTGGAGCGACGGGGAGAAAGAGCGGGCGCTGAGGAACACAGTTTCAAACAGACTGTCTCCACACAAACAGGCACCTGTCTGCAGGTATCCTAGATCTTGATTCTTGAACTTGAGGAAACACGCGTCTGAGCAAAACTCCCAAACGCTTCCAGGAAAGACACAGGCTCTCCCACAAGCACACAAGTGTTTGCCCTCAGCTATAGATCAGGGACAAGCCTGTGAAGAGATGCCCTGCTATTCTTTCGCCTTATGGCATCATGTGTTTCGTTCCTCTTGGAGATCGATTGTTAAACGTCTTTCCTAGGGCGACTGTGAAGCATTTGCCAGCGGAGGAGAAGTAGCACGGAGCAGCATTCAGTACTGCCTACGAGTGTCTTTGCTACCCTACTAGCGGAGCTCCAAGAACAGGCACACATCTTCAGGTACCTTCCAAATGTGGATTCCCCTGCAGCCCCGTAGGCGGGCGTGCAGTACGCCAACCGTCAACGGACGTTTTTCCCCTCAAGCCTGTCAGGACGTTGCTCGTCCGTCTTTCCCTCAATAGATGGGAGTAGGCGCGCTTGCGGATGTGTGCGTGTGTGTGGCCACGCGTTTGCTTAGGCTTCAGTGTGTGAAAAGGTAGGTGCTTTTCTCTAGCTGCGTGTGCGTGCACGTGGTGCTGGGTGCACATCCCTGGGTGCTCGTGGAAAGGTTTCTGCATGGTTTTCGCTGAGGAATCGTGTGTGTGCACATGGACAAAGAGAAGGCGCAGCAACCAGGTTCCAGCGCCGAAGAAGGCAAAAGGCGAGGTTTCCGGCGCTATCTCCTTCTCTCCCCAGAGCTAGTCGCGCAAAGCAAGCCGCTAAGCCGGCGACCGGCAAGAGAGCTACAACGAAGCATGCCGAACGGAGAAAATAGCAGCAGCTCATCTCTTCACACCTTGTTTCTGCCATGTGCTTGAACGCCAAGACGTTCGCGCTTCTGTGAGATGAAAGACGTCCTTCTGCATATGTGGTTGCTCACACCGGTGCACTTGTTAGTGTATCCATTCAGTCCTGGGCTGCGGGGCATTCAGAAGTGGCTCTGTGGAGACGTCTGCATAGAGGCAGCTGTCAGAACACGCACACTCGATTGTTCACCAAAACATATGCAGACGCGTCCTTAGCCTGTAGATTTGGATGCACAGAGTTCCCTGTGTTCGCAAGAGACAAGGGAATCGCGTCTGTGCGCACAGAAGCAATAGCGGACCGTTTCCCTCGGAGTGAACGCGAAAGAGCCGTCTATATACTCGCAGACACGCGAACGTGCCTCAATGCGGTCACAGAGGCAGCAGCTTTTGCACAGATGCTCCTGGTGATTCTGGCACTTTCCAGGCACACTCCTGAAAGTCGCGCACACTGCTGTTCACTCGCTAAACGACCTCTTGGGAAACACGTCTCCGGTCGACGGACCGCTCAGATTGCTTCTCGTGTAACTGTGAACTGTGTCAGCGCAGGGAATCCGTCTCTGTTGAGCAGATGTCAATCCTGCCTCGCTTTTGCTTTGTTGCCTCTACCAAGATGATTTCCCGTTTCTCTCTTCACTGGAGCAGGCAGACACAGCCAACGCACATCAAGTGTCAAGAGACACGCTCTGCTGAGCTCAACGCTTGTGCAGATGCACATGTGCGACGAAGTCAACACACGTGCTTGTGGAGAGAAAGAAAGGGACTCCCAGGCGTGTGGAGCGACGGGGAGAAAGAGCGGGCGCTGAGGAACACAGTTTCAAACAGACTGTCTCCACACAAACAGGCACCTGTCTGCAGGTATCCTAGATCTTGATTCTTGAACTTGAGGAAACACGCGTCTGAGCAAAACTCCCAAACGCTTCCAGGAAAGACACAGGCTCTCCCACAAGCACACAAGTGTTTGCCCTCAGCTATAGATCAGGGACAAGCCTGTGAAGAGATGCCCTGCTATTCTTTCGCCTTATGGCATCATGTGTTTCGTTCCTCTTGGAGATCGATTGTTAAACGTCTTTCCTAGGGCGACTGTGAAGCATTTGCCAGCGGAGGAGAAGTAGCACGGAGCAGCATTCAGTACTGCCTACGAGTGTCTTTGCTACCCTACTAGCGGAGCTCCAAGAACAGGCACACATCTTCAGGTACCTTCCAAATGTGGATTCCCCTGCAGCCCCGTAGGCGGGCGTGCAGTACGCCAACCGTCAACGGACGTTTTTCCCCTCAAGCCTGTCAGGACGTTGCTCGTCCGTCTTTCCCTCAATAGATGGGAGTAGGCGCGCTTGCGGATGTGTGCGTGTGTGTGGCCACGCGTTTGCTTAGGCTTCAGTGTGTGAAAAGGTAGGTGCTTTTCTCTAGCTGCGTGTGCGTGCACGTGGTGCTGGGTGCACATCCCTGGGTGCTCGTGGAAAGGTTTCTGCATGGTTTTCGCTGAGGAATCGTGTGTGTGCACATGGACAAAGAGAAGGCGCAGCAACCAGGTTCCAGCGCCGAAGAAGGCAAAAGGCGAGGTTTCCGGCGCTATCTCCTTCTCTCCCCAGAGCTAGTCGCGCAAAGCAAGCCGCTAAGCCGGCGACCGGCAAGAGAGCTACAACGAAGCATGCCGAACGGAGAAAATAGCAGCAGCTCATCTCTTCACACCTTGTTTCTGCCATGTGCTTGAACGCCAAGACGTTCGCGCTTCTGTGAGATGAAAGACGTCCTTCTGCATATGTGGTTGCTCACACCGGTGCACTTGTTAGTGTATCCATTCAGTCCTGGGCTGCGGGGCATTCAGAAGTGGCTCTGTGGAGACGTCTGCATAGAGGCAGCTGTCAGAACACGCACACTCGATTGTTCACCAAAACATATGCAGACGCGTCCTTAGCCTGTAGATTTGGATGCACAGAGTTCCCTGTGTTCGCAAGAGACAAGGGAATCGCGTCTGTGCGCACAGAAGCAATAGCGGACCGTTTCCCTCGGAGTGAACGCGAAAGAGCCGTCTATATACTCGCAGACACGCGAACGTGCCTCAATGCGGTCACAGAGGCAGCAGCTTTTGCACAGATGCTCCTGGTGATTCTGGCACTTTCCAGGCACACTCCTGAAAGTCGCGCACACTGCTGTTCACTCGCTAAACGACCTCTTGGGAAACACGTCTCCGGTCGACGGACCGCTCAGATTGCTTCTCGTGTAACTGTGAACTGTGTCAGCGCAGGGAATCCGTCTCTGTTGAGCAGATGTCAATCCTGCCTCGCTTTTGCTTTGTTGCCTCTACCAAGATGATTTCCCGTTTCTCTCTTCACTGGAGCAGGCAGACACAGCCAACGCACATCAAGTGTCAAGAGACACGCTCTGCTGAGCTCAACGCTTGTGCAGATGCACATGTGCGACGAAGTCAACACACGTGCTTGTGGAGAGAAAGAAAGGGACTCCCAGGCGTGTGGAGCGACGGGGAGAAAGAGCGGGCGCTGAGGAACACAGTTTCAAACAGACTGTCTCCACACAAACAGGCACCTGTCTGCAGGTATCCTAGATCTTGATTCTTGAACTTGAGGAAACACGCGTCTGAGCAAAACTCCCAAACGCTTCCAGGAAAGACACAGGCTCTCCCACAAGCACACAAGTGTTTGCCCTCAGCTATAGATCAGGGACAAGCCTGTGAAGAGATGCCCTGCTATTCTTTCGCCTTATGGCATCATGTGTTTCGTTCCTCTTGGAGATCGATTGTTAAACGTCTTTCCTAGGGCGACTGTGAAGCATTTGCCAGCGGAGGAGAAGTAGCACGGAGCAGCATTCAGTACTGCCTACGAGTGTCTTTGCTACCCTACTAGCGGAGCTCCAAGAACAGGCACACATCTTCAGGTACCTTCCAAATGTGGATTCCCCTGCAGCCCCGTAGGCGGGCGTGCAGTACGCCAACCGTCAACGGACGTTTTTCCCCTCAAGCCTGTCAGGACGTTGCTCGTCCGTCTTTCCCTCAATAGATGGGAGTAGGCGCGCTTGCGGATGTGTGCGTGTGTGTGGCCACGCGTTTGCTTAGGCTTCAGTGTGTGAAAAGGTAGGTGCTTTTCTCTAGCTGCGTGTGCGTGCACGTGGTGCTGGGTGCACATCCCTGGGTGCTCGTGGAAAGGTTTCTGCATGGTTTTCGCTGAGGAATCGTGTGTGTGCACATGGACAAAGAGAAGGCGCAGCAACCAGGTTCCAGCGCCGAAGAAGGCAAAAGGCGAGGTTTCCGGCGCTATCTCCTTCTCTCCCCAGAGCTAGTCGCGCAAAGCAAGCCGCTAAGCCGGCGACCGGCAAGAGAGCTACAACGAAGCATGCCGAACGGAGAAAATAGCAGCAGCTCATCTCTTCACACCTTGTTTCTGCCATGTGCTTGAACGCCAAGACGTTCGCGCTTCTGTGAGATGAAAGACGTCCTTCTGCATATGTGGTTGCTCACACCGGTGCACTTGTTAGTGTATCCATTCAGTCCTGGGCTGCGGGGCATTCAGAAGTGGCTCTGTGGAGACGTCTGCATAGAGGCAGCTGTCAGAACACGCACACTCGATTGTTCACCAAAACATATGCAGACGCGTCCTTAGCCTGTAGATTTGGATGCACAGAGTTCCCTGTGTTCGCAAGAGACAAGGGAATCGCGTCTGTGCGCACAGAAGCAATAGCGGACCGTTTCCCTCGGAGTGAACGCGAAAGAGCCGTCTATATACTCGCAGACACGCGAACGTGCCTCAATGCGGTCACAGAGGCAGCAGCTTTTGCACAGATGCTCCTGGTGATTCTGGCACTTTCCAGGCACACTCCTGAAAGTCGCGCACACTGCTGTTCACTCGCTAAACGACCTCTTGGGAAACACGTCTCCGGTCGACGGACCGCTCAGATTGCTTCTCGTGTAACTGTGAACTGTGTCAGCGCAGGGAATCCGTCTCTGTTGAGCAGATGTCAATCCTGCCTCGCTTTTGCTTTGTTGCCTCTACCAAGATGATTTCCCGTTTCTCTCTTCACTGGAGCAGGCAGACACAGCCAACGCACATCAAGTGTCAAGAGACACGCTCTGCTGAGCTCAACGCTTGTGCAGATGCACATGTGCGACGAAGTCAACACACGTGCTTGTGGAGAGAAAGAAAGGGACTCCCAGGCGTGTGGAGCGACGGGGAGAAAGAGCGGGCGCTGAGGAACACAGTTTCAAACAGACTGTCTCCACACAAACAGGCACCTGTCTGCAGGTATCCTAGATCTTGATTCTTGAACTTGAGGAAACACGCGTCTGAGCAAAACTCCCAAACGCTTCCAGGAAAGACACAGGCTCTCCCACAAGCACACAAGTGTTTGCCCTCAGCTATAGATCAGGGACAAGCCTGTGAAGAGCAACCAAAGAGCTCGTCCGTCTTTCCCTCAATAGATGGGAGTAGGCGCGCTTGCGGATGTGTGCGTGTGTGTGGCCACGCGTTTGCTTAGGCATCAGTGTGTGAAAAGGTAGGTGCTTTTCTCTAGCTGCGTGTGCGTGCACGTGGTGCTGGGTGCACATCCCTGGGTGCTCGTGGAAAGGTTTCTGCATGGTTTTCGCTGAGGAATCGTGTGTGTGCACATGGACAAAGAGAAGGCGCAGCAACCAGGTTCCAGCGCCGAAGAAGGCAAAAGGCGAGGTTTCCGGCGCTATCTCCTTCTCTCCCCAGAGCTAGTCGCGCAAAGCAAGCCGCTAAGCCGGCGACCGGCAAGAGAGCTACAACGAAGCATGCCGAACGGAGAAAATAGCAGCAGCTCATCTGTTCACACCTTGTTTCTGCCATGTGCTTGAACGCCAAGACGTTCGCGCTTCTGTGAGATGAAAGACGTCCTTCTGCATATGTGGTTGCTCACACCGGTGCACTTGTTAGTGTATCCATTCAGTCCTGGGCTGCGGGGCATTCAGAAGTGGCTCTGTGGAGACGTCTGCATAGAGGCAGCTGTCAGAACACGCACACTCGATTGTTCACCAAAACATATGCAGACGCGTCCTTAGCCTGTAGATTTGGATGCACAGAGTTCCCTGTGTTCGCAAGAGACAAGGGAATCGCGTCTGTGCGCACAGAAGCAATAGCGGACCGTTTCCCTCGGAGTGAACGCGAAAGAGCCGTCTATATACTCGCAGACACGCGAACGTGCCTCAATGCGGTCACAGAGGCAGCAGCTTTTGCACAGATGCTCCTGGTGATTCTGGCACTTTCCAGGCACACTCCTGAAAGTCGCGCACACTGCTGTTCACTCGCTAAACGACCTCTTGGGAAACACGTCTCCGGTCGACGGACCGCTCAGAATTGCTTCTCGTGTAACTGTGAACTGTGTCAGCGCAGGGAATCCGTCTCTGTTGAGCAGATGTCAATCCTGCCTCGCTTTTGCTTTGTTGCCTCTACCAAGATGATTTCCCGTTTCTCTCTTCACTGGAGCAGGCAGACACAGCCAACGCACATCAAGTGTCAAGAGACACGCTCTGCTGAGCTCAACGCTTGTGCAGATGCACATGTGCGACGAAGTCAACACACGTGCTTGTGGAGAGAAAGAAAGGGACTCCCAGGCGTGTGGAGCGACGGGGAGAAAGAGCGGGCGCTGAGGAACACAGTTTCAAACAGACTGTCTCCACACAAACAGGCACCTGTCTGCAGGTATCCTAGATCTTGATTCTTGAACTTGAGGAAACACGCGTCTGAGCAAAACTCCCAAACGCTTCCAGGAAAGACACAGGCTCTCCCACAAGCACACAAGTGTTTGCCCTCAGCTATAGATCAGGGACAAGCCTGTGAAGAGATGCCCTGCTATTCTTTCGCCTTATGGCATCATGTGTTTCGTTCCTCTTGGAGATCGATTGTTAAACGTCTTTCCTAGGGCGACTGTGAAGCATTTGCCAGCGGAGGAGAAGTAGCACGGAGCAGCATTCAGTACTGCCTACGAGTGTCTTTGCTACCCTACTAGCGGAGCTCCAAGAACAGGCACACATCTTCAGGTACCTTCCAAATGTGGATTCCCCTGCAGCCCCGTAGGCGGGCGTGCAGTACGCCAACCGTCAACGGACGTTTTTCCCCTCAAGCCTGTCAGGACGTTGCTCGTCCGTCTTTCCCTCAATAGATGGGAGTAGGCGCGCTTGCGGATGTGTGCGTGTGTGTGGCCACGCGTTTGCTTAGGCTTCAGTGTGTGAAAAGGTAGGTGCTTTTCTCTAGCTGCGTGTGCGTGCACGTGGTGCTGGGTGCACATCCCTGGGTGCTCGTGGAAAGGTTTCTGCATGGTTTTCGCTGAGGAATCGTGTGTGTGCACATGGACAAAGAGAAGGCGCAGCAACCAGGTTCCAGCGCCGAAGAAGGCAAAAGGCGAGGTTTCCGGCGCTATCTCCTTCTCTCCCCAGAGCTAGTCGCGCAAAGCAAGCCGCTAAGCCGGCGACCGGCAAGAGAGCTACAACGAAGCATGCCGAACGGAGAAAATAGCAGCAGCTCATCTGTTCACACCTTGTTTCTGCCATGTGCTTGAACGCCAAGACGTTCGCGCTTCTGTGAGATGAAAGACGTCCTTCTGCATATGTGGTTGCTCACACCGGTGCACTTGTTAGTGTATCCATTCAGTCCTGGGCTGCGGGGCATTCAGAAGTGGCTCTGTGGAGACGTCTGCATAGAGGCAGCTGTCAGAACACGCACACTCGATTGTTCACCAAAACATATGCAGACGCGTCCTTAGCCTGTAGATTTGGATGCACAGAGTTCCCTGTGTTCGCAAGAGACAAGGGAATCGCGTCTGTGCGCACAGAAGCAATAGCGGACCGTTTCCCTCGGAGTGAACGCGAAAGAGCCGTCTATATACTCGCAGACACGCGAACGTGCCTCAATGCGGTCACAGAGGCAGCAGCTTTTGCACAGATGCTCCTGGTGATTCTGGCACTTTCCAGGCACACTCCTGAAAGTCGCGCACACTGCTGTTCACTCGCTAAACGACCTCTTGGGAAACACGTCTCCGGTCGACGGACCGCTCAGATTGCTTCTCGTGTAACTGTGAACTGTGTCAGCGCAGGGAATCCGTCTCTGTTGAGCAGATGTCAATCCTGCCTCGCTTTTGCTTTGTTGCCTCTACCAAGATGATTTCCCGTTTCTCTCTTCACTGGAGCAGGCAGACACAGCCAACGCACATCAAGTGTCAAGAGACACGCTCTGCTGAGCTCAACGCTTGTGCAGATGCACATGTGCGACGAAGTCAACACACGTGCTTGTGGAGAGAAAGAAAGGGACTCCCAGGCGTGTGGAGCGACGGGGAGAAAGAGCGGGCGCTGAGGAACACAGTTTCAAACAGACTGTCTCCACACAAACAGGCACCTGTCTGCAGGTATCCTAGATCTTGATTCTTGAACTTGAGGAAACACGCGTCTGAGCAAAACTCCCAAACGCTTCCAGGAAAGACACAGGCTCTCCCACAAGCACACAAGTGTTTGCCCTCAGCTATAGATCAGGGACAAGCCTGTGAAGAGATGCCCTGCTATTCTTTCGCCTTATGGCATCATGTGTTTCGTTCCTCTTGGAGATCGATTGTTAAACGTCTTTCCTAGGGCGACTGTGAAGCATTTGCCAGCGGAGGAGAAGTAGCACGGAGCAGCATTCAGTACTGCCTACGAGTGTCTTTGCTACCCTACTAGCGGAGCTCCAAGAACAGGCACACATCTTCAGGTACCTTCCAAATGTGGATTCCCCTGCAGCCCCGTAGGCGGGCGTGCAGTACGCCAACCGTCAACGGACGTTTTTCCCCTCAAGCCTGTCAGGACGTTGCTCGTCCGTCTTTCCCTCAATAGATGGGAGTAGGCGCGCTTGCGGATGTGTGCGTGTGTGTGGCCACGCGTTTGCTTAGGCTTCAGTGTGTGAAAAGGTAGGTGCTTTTCTCTAGCTGCGTGTGCGTGCACGTGGTGCTGGGTGCACATCCCTGGGTGCTCGTGGAAAGGTTTCTGCATGGTTTTCGCTGAGGAATCGTGTGTGTGCACATGGACAAAGAGAAGGCGCAGCAACCAGGTTCCAGCGCCGAAGAAGGCAAAAGGCGAGGTTTCCGGCGCTATCTCCTTCTCTCCCCAGAGCTAGTCGCGCAAAGCAAGCCGCTAAGCCGGCGACCGGCAAGAGAGCTACAACGAAGCATGCCGAACGGAGAAAATAGCAGCAGCTCATCTGTTCACACCTTGTTTCTGCCATGTGCTTGAACGCCAAGACGTTCGCGCTTCTGTGAGATGAAAGACGTCCTTCTGCATATGTGGTTGCTCACACCGGTGCACTTGTTAGTGTATCCATTCAGTCCTGGGCTGCGGGGCATTCAGAAGTGGCTCTGTGGAGACGTCTGCATAGAGGCAGCTGTCAGAACACGCACACTCGATTGTTCACCAAAACATATGCAGACGCGTCCTTAGCCTGTAGATTTGGATGCACAGAGTTCCCTGTGTTCGCAAGAGACAAGGGAATCGCGTCTGTGCGCACAGAAGCAATAGCGGACCGTTTCCCTCGGAGTGAACGCGAAAGAGCCGTCTATATACTCGCAGACACGCGAACGTGCCTCAATGCGGTCACAGAGGCAGCAGCTTTTGCACAGATGCTCCTGGTGATTCTGGCACTTTCCAGGCACACTCCTGAAAGTCGCGCACACTGCTGTTCACTCGCTAAACGACCTCTTGGGAAACACGTCTCCGGTCGACGGACCGCTCAGATTGCTTCTCGTGTAACTGTGAACTGTGTCAGCGCAGGGAATCCGTCTCTGTTGAGCAGATGTCAATCCTGCCTCGCTTTTGCTTTGTTGCCTCTACCAAGATGATTTCCCGTTTCTCTCTTCACTGGAGCAGGCAGACACAGCCAACGCACATCAAGTGTCAAGAGACACGCTCTGCTGAGCTCAACGCTTGTGCAGATGCACATGTGCGACGAAGTCAACACACGTGCTTGTGGAGAGAAAGAAAGGGACTCCCAGGCGTGTGGAGCGACGGGGAGAAAGAGCGGGCGCTGAGGAACACAGTTTCAAACAGACTGTCTCCACACAAACAGGCACCTGTCTGCAGGTATCCTAGATCTTGATTCTTGAACTTGAGGAAACACGCGTCTGAGCAAAACTCCCAAACGCTTCCAGGAAAGACACAGGCTCTCCCACAAGCACACAAGTGTTTGCCCTCAGCTATAGATCAGGGACAAGCCTGTGAAGAGATGCCCTGCTATTCTTTCGCCTTATGGCATCATGTGTTTCGTTCCTCTTGGAGATCGATTGTTAAACGTCTTTCCTAGGGCGACTGTGAAGCATTTGCCAGCGGAGGAGAAGTAGCACGGAGCAGCATTCAGTACTGCCTACGAGTGTCTTTGCTACCCTACTAGCGGAGCTCCAAGAACAGGCACACATCTTCAGGTACCTTCCAAATGTGGATTCCCCTGCAGCCCCGTAGGCGGGCGTGCAGTACGCCAACCGTCAACGGACGTTTTTCCCCTCAAGCCTGTCAGGACGTTGCTCGTCCGTCTTTCCCTCAATAGATGGGAGTAGGCGCGCTTGCGGATGTGTGCGTGTGTGTGGCCACGCGTTTGCTTAGGCTTCAGTGTGTGAAAAGGTAGGTGCTTTTCTCTAGCTGCGTGTGCGTGCACGTGGTGCTGGGTGCACATCCCTGGGTGCTCGTGGAAAGGTTTCTGCATGGTTTTCGCTGAGGAATCGTGTGTGTGCACATGGACAAAGAGAAGGCGCAGCAACCAGGTTCCAGCGCCGAAGAAGGCAAAAGGCGAGGTTTCCGGCGCTATCTCCTTCTCTCCCCAGAGCTAGTCGCGCAAAGCAAGCCGCTAAGCCGGCGACCGGCAAGAGAGCTACAACGAAGCATGCCGAACGGAGAAAATAGCAGCAGCTCATCTCTTCACACCTTGTTTCTGCCATGTGCTTGAACGCCAAGACGTTCGCGCTTCTGTGAGATGAAAGACGTCCTTCTGCATATGTGGTTGCTCACACCGGTGCACTTGTTAGTGTATCCATTCAGTCCTGGGCTGCGGGGCATTCAGAAGTGGCTCTGTGGAGACGTCTGCATAGAGGCAGCTGTCAGAACACGCACACTCGATTGTTCACCAAAACATATGCAGACGCGTCCTTAGCCTGTAGATTTGGATGCACAGAGTTCCCTGTGTTCGCAAGAGACAAGGGAATCGCGTCTGTGCGCACAGAAGCAATAGCGGACCGTTTCCCTCGGAGTGAACGCGAAAGAGCCGTCTATATACTCGCAGACACGCGAACGTGCCTCAATGCGGTCACAGAGGCAGCAGCTTTTGCACAGATGCTCCTGGTGATTCTGGCACTTTCCAGGCACACTCCTGAAAGTCGCGCACACTGCTGTTCACTCGCTAAACGACCTCTTGGGAAACACGTCTCCGGTCGACGGACCGCTCAGATTGCTTCTCGTGTAACTGTGAACTGTGTCAGCGCAGGGAATCCGTCTCTGTTGAGCAGATGTCAATCCTGCCTCGCTTTTGCTTTGTTGCCTCTACCAAGATGATTTCCCGTTTCTCTCTTCACTGGAGCAGGCAGACACAGCCAACGCACATCAAGTGTCAAGAGACACGCTCTGCTGAGCTCAACGCTTGTGCAGATGCACATGTGCGACGAAGTCAACACACGTGCTTGTGGAGAGAAAGAAAGGGACTCCCAGGCGTGTGGAGCGACGGGGAGAAAGAGCGGGCGCTGAGGAACACAGTTTCAAACAGACTGTCTCCACACAAACAGGCACCTGTCTGCAGGTATCCTAGATCTTGATTCTTGAACTTGAGGAAACACGCGTCTGAGCAAAACTCCCAAACGCTTCCAGGAAAGACACAGGCTCTCCCACAAGCACACAAGTGTTTGCCCTCAGCTATAGATCAGGGACAAGCCTGTGAAGAGATGCCCTGCTATTCTTTCGCCTTATGGCATCATGTGTTTCGTTCCTCTTGGAGATCGATTGTTAAACGTCTTTCCTAGGGCGACTGTGAAGCATTTGCCAGCGGAGGAGAAGTAGCACGGAGCAGCATTCAGTACTGCCTACGAGTGTCTTTGCTACCCTACTAGCGGAGCTCCAAGAACAGGCACACATCTTCAGGTACCTTCCAAATGTGGATTCCCCTGCAGCCCCGTAGGCGGGCGTGCAGTACGCCAACCGTCAACGGACGTTTTTCCCCTCAAGCCTGTCAGGACGTTGCTCGTCCGTCTTTCCCTCAATAGATGGGAGTAGGCGCGCTTGCGGATGTGTGCGTGTGTGTGGCCACGCGTTTGCTTAGGCTTCAGTGTGTGAAAAGGTAGGTGCTTTTCTCTAGCTGCGTGTGCGTGCACGTGGTGCTGGGTGCACATCCCTGGGTGCTCGTGGAAAGGTTTCTGCATGGTTTTCGCTGAGGAATCGTGTGTGTGCACATGGACAAAGAGAAGGCGCAGCAACCAGGTTCCAGCGCCGAAGAAGGCAAAAGGCGAGGTTTCCGGCGCTATCTCCTTCTCTCCCCAGAGCTAGTCGCGCAAAGCAAGCCGCTAAGCCGGCGACCGGCAAGAGAGCTACAACGAAGCATGCCGAACGGAGAAAATAGCAGCAGCTCATCTGTTCACACCTTGTTTCTGCCATGTGCTTGAACGCCAAGACGTTCGCGCTTCTGTGAGATGAAAGACGTCCTTCTGCATATGTGGTTGCTCACACCGGTGCACTTGTTAGTGTATCCATTCAGTCCTGGGCTGCGGGGCATTCAGAAGTGGCTCTGTGGAGACGTCTGCATAGAGGCAGCTGTCAGAACACGCACACTCGATTGTTCACCAAAACATATGCAGACGCGTCCTTAGCCTGTAGATTTGGATGCACAGAGTTCCCTGTGTTCGCAAGAGACAAGGGAATCGCGTCTGTGCGCACAGAAGCAATAGCGGACCGTTTCCCTCGGAGTGAACGCGAAAGAGCCGTCTATATACTCGCAGACACGCGAACGTGCCTCAATGCGGTCACAGAGGCAGCAGCTTTTGCACAGATGCTCCTGGTGATTCTGGCACTTTCCAGGCACACTCCTGAAAGTCGCGCACACTGCTGTTCACTCGCTAAACGACCTCTTGGGAAACACGTCTCCGGTCGACGGACCGCTCAGATTGCTTCTCGTGTAACTGTGAACTGTGTCAGCGCAGGGAATCCGTCTCTGTTGAGCAGATGTCAGTCCTGCCTCGCTTTTGCTTTGTTGCCTCTACCAAGATGATTTCCCGTTTCTCTCTTCACTGGAGCAGGCAGACACAGCCAACGCACATCAAGTGTCAAGAGACACGCTCTGCTGAGCTCAACGCTTGTGCAGATGCACATGTGCGACGAAGTCAACACACGTGCTTGTGGAGAGAAAGAAAGGGACTCCCAGGCGTGTGGAGCGACGGGGAGAAAGAGCGGGCGCTGAGGAACACAGTTTCAAACAGACTGTCTCCACACAAACAGGCACCTGTCTGCAGGTATCCTAGATCTTGATTCTTGAACTTGAGGAAACACGCGTCTGAGCAAAACTCCCAAACGCTTCCAGGAAAGACACAGGCTCTCCCACAAGCACACAAGTGTTTGCCCTCAGCTATAGATCAGGGACAAGCCTGTGAAGAGCAACCAAAGAGCTCGTCCGTCTTTCCCTCAATAGATGGGAGTAGGCGCGCTTGCGGATGTGTGCGTGTGTGTGGCCACGCGTTTGCTTAGGCATCAGTGTGTGAAAAGGTAGGTGCTTTTCTCTAGCTGCGTGTGCGTGCACGTGGTGCTGGGTGCACATCCCTGGGTGCTCGTGGAAAGGTTTCTGCATGGTTTTCGCTGAGGAATCGTGTGTGTGCACATGGACAAAGAGAAGGCGCAGCAACCAGGTTCCAGCGCCGAAGAAGGCAAAAGGCGAGGTTTCCGGCGCTATCTCCTTCTCTCCCCAGAGCTAGTCGCGCAAAGCAAGCCGCTAAGCCGGCGACCGGCAAGAGAGCTACAACGAAGCATGCCGAACGGAGAAAATAGCAGCAGCTCATCTGTTCACACCTTGTTTCTGCCATGTGCTTGAACGCCAAGACGTTCGCGCTTCTGTGAGATGAAAGACGTCCTTCTGCATATGTGGTTGCTCACACCGGTGCACTTGTTAGTGTATCCATTCAGTCCTGGGCTGCGGGGCATTCAGAAGTGGCTCTGTGGAGACGTCTGCATAGAGGCAGCTGTCAGAACACGCACACTCGATTGTTCACCAAAACATATGCAGACGCGTCCTTAGCCTGTAGATTTGGATGCACAGAGTTCCCTGTGTTCGCAAGAGACAAGGGAATCGCGTCTGTGCGCACAGAAGCAATAGCGGACCGTTTCCCTCGGAGTGAACGCGAAAGAGCCGTCTATATACTCGCAGACACGCGAACGTGCCTCAATGCGGTCACAGAGGCAGCAGCTTTTGCACAGATGCTCCTGGTGATTCTGGCACTTTCCAGGCACACTCCTGAAAGTCGCGCACACTGCTGTTCACTCGCTAAACGACCTCTTGGGAAACACGTCTCCGGTCGACGGACCGCTCAGATTGCTTCTCGTGTAACTGTGAACTGTGTCAGCGCAGGGAATCCGTCTCTGTTGAGCAGATGTCGATCCTGCCTCGCTTTTGCTTTGTTGCCTCTACCAAGATGATTTCCCGTTTCTCTCTTCACTGGAGCACGCAGACACAGCCAACGCACATCAAGTGTCAAGAGACACGCTCTGCTGAGCTCAACGCTTGTGCAGATGCACATGTGCGACGAAGTCAACACACGTGCTTGTGGAGAGAAAGAAAGGGACTCCCAGGCGTGTGGAGCGACGGGGAGAAAGAGCGGGCGCTGAGGAACACAGTTTCAAACAGACTGTCTCCACACAAACAGGCACCTGTCTGCAGGTATCCTAGATCTTGATTCTTGAACTTGAGGAAACACGCGTCTGAGCAAAACTCCCAAACGCTTCCAGGAAAGACACAGGCTCTCCCACAAGCACACAAGTGTTTGCCCTCAGCTATAGATCAGGGACAAGCCTGTGAAGAGCAACCAAAGAGCTCGTCCGTCTTTCCCTCAATAGATGGGAGTAGGCGCGCTTGCGGATGTGTGCGTGTGTGTGGCCACGCGTTTGCTTAGGCATCAGTGTGTGAAAAGGTAGGTGCTTTTCTCTAGCTGCGTGTGCGTGCACGTGGTGCTGGGTGCACATCCCTGGGTGCTCGTGGAAAGGTTTCTGCATGGTTTTCGCTGAGGAATCGTGTGTGTGCACATGGACAAAGAGAAGGCGCAGCAACCAGGTTCCAGCGCCGAAGAAGGCAAAAGGCGAGGTTTCCGGCGCTATCTCCTTCTCTCCCCAGAGCTAGTCGCGCAAAGCAAGCCGCTAAGCCGGCGACCGGCAAGAGAGCTACAACGAAGCATGCCGAACGGAGAAAATAGCAGCAGCTCATCTGTTCACACCTTGTTTCTGCCATGTGCTTGAACGCCAAGACGTTCGCGCTTCTGTGAGATGAAAGACGTCCTTCTGCATATGTGGTTGCTCACACCGGTGCACTTGTTAGTGTATCCATTCAGTCCTGGGCTGCGGGGCATTCAGAAGTGGCTCTGTGGAGACGTCTGCATAGAGGCAGCTGTCAGAACACGCACACTCGATTGTTCACCAAAACATATGCAGACGCGTCCTTAGCCTGTAGATTTGGATGCACAGAGTTCCCTGTGTTCGCAAGAGACAAGGGAATCGCGTCTGTGCGCACAGAAGCAATAGCGGACCGTTTCCCTCGGAGTGAACGCGAAAGAGCCGTCTATATACTCGCAGACACGCGAACGTGCCTCAATGCGGTCACAGAGGCAGCAGCTTTTGCACAGATGCTCCTGGTGATTCTGGCACTTTCCAGGCACACTCCTGAAAGTCGCGCACACTGCTGTTCACTCGCTAAACGACCTCTTGGGAAACACGTCTCCGGTCGACGGACCGCTCAGATTGCTTCTCGTGTAACTGTGAACTGTGTCAGCGCAGGGAATCCGTCTCTGTTGAGCAGATGTCAATCCTGCCTCGCTTTTGCTTTGTTGCCTCTACCAAGATGATTTCCCGTTTCTCTCTTCACTGGAGCAGGCAGACACAGCCAACGCACATCAAGTGTCAAGAGACACGCTCTGCTGAGCTCAACGCTTGTGCAGATGCACATGTGCGACGAAGTCAACACACGTGCTTGTGGAGAGAAAGAAAGGGACTCCCAGGCGTGTGGAGCGACGGGGAGAAAGAGCGGGCGCTGAGGAACACAGTTTCAAACAGACTGTCTCCACACAAACAGGCACCTGTCTGCAGGTATCCTAGATCTTGATTCTTGAACTTGAGGAAACACGCGTCTGAGCAAAACTCCCAAACGCTTCCAGGAAAGACACAGGCTCTCCCACAAGCACACAAGTGTTTGCCCTCAGCTATAGATCAGGGACAAGCCTGTGAAGAGCAACCAAAGAGCTCGTCCGTCTTTCCCTCAATAGATGGGAGTAGGCGCGCTTGCGGATGTGTGCGTGTGTGTGGCCACGCGTTTGCTTAGGCATCAGTGTGTGAAAAGGTAGGTGCTTTTCTCTAGCTGCGTGTGCGTGCACGTGGTGCTGGGTGCACATCCCTGGGTGCTCGTGGAAAGGTTTCTGCATGGTTTTCGCTGAGGAATCGTGTGTGTGCACATGGACAAAGAGAAGGCGCAGCAACCAGGTTCCAGCGCCGAAGAAGGCAAAAGGCGAGGTTTCCGGCGCTATCTCCTTCTCTCCCCAGAGCTAGTCGCGCAAAGCAAGCCGCTAAGCCGGCGACCGGCAAGAGAGCTACAACGAAGCATGCCGAACGGAGAAAATAGCAGCAGCTCATCTGTTCACACCTTGTTTCTGCCATGTGCTTGAACGCCAAGACGTTCGCGCTTCTGTGAGATGAAAGACGTCCTTCTGCATATGTGGTTGCTCACACCGGTGCACTTGTTAGTGTATCCATTCAGTCCTGGGCTGCGGGGCATTCAGAAGTGGCTCTGTGGAGACGTCTGCATAGAGGCAGCTGTCAGAACACGCACACTCGATTGTTCACCAAAACATATGCAGACGCGTCCTTAGCCTGTAGATTTGGATGCACAGAGTTCCCTGTGTTCGCAAGAGACAAGGGAATCGCGTCTGTGCGCACAGAAGCAATAGCGGACCGTTTCCCTCGGAGTGAACGCGAAAGAGCCGTCTATATACTCGCAGACACGCGAACGTGCCTCAATGCGGTCACAGAGGCAGCAGCTTTTGCACAGATGCTCCTGGTGATTCTGGCACTTTCCAGGCACACTCCTGAAAGTCGCGCACACTGCTGTTCACTCGCTAAACGACCTCTTGGGAAACACGTCTCCGGTCGACGGACCGCTCAGATTGCTTCTCGTGTAACTGTGAACTGTGTCAGCGCAGGGAATCCGTCTCTGTTGAGCAGATGTCAATCCTGCCTCGCTTTTGCTTTGTTGCCTCTACCAAGATGATTTCCCGTTTCTCTCTTCACTGGAGCAGGCAGACACAGCCAACGCACATCAAGTGTCAAGAGACACGCTCTGCTGAGCTCAACGCTTGTGCAGATGCACATGTGCGACGAAGTCAACACACGTGCTTGTGGAGAGAAAGAAAGGGACTCCCAGGCGTGTGGAGCGACGGGGAGAAAGAGCGGGCGCTGAGGAACACAGTTTCAAACAGACTGTCTCCACACAAACAGGCACCTGTCTGCAGGTATCCTAGATCTTGATTCTTGAACTTGAGGAAACACGCGTCTGAGCAAAACTCCCAAACGCTTCCAGGAAAGACACAGGCTCTCCCACAAGCACACAAGTGTTTGCCCTCAGCTATAGATCAGGGACAAGCCTGTGAAGAGCAACCAAAGAGCTCGTCCGTCTTTCCCTCAATAGATGGGAGTAGGCGCGCTTGCGGATGTGTGCGTGTGTGTGGCCACGCGTTTGCTTAGGCATCAGTGTGTGAAAAGGTAGGTGCTTTTCTCTAGCTGCGTGTGCGTGCACGTGGTGCTGGGTGCACATCCCTGGGTGCTCGTGGAAAGGTTTCTGCATGGTTTTCGCTGAGGAATCGTGTGTGTGCACATGGACAAAGAGAAGGCGCAGCAACCAGGTTCCAGCGCCGAAGAAGGCAAAAGGCGAGGTTTCCGGCGCTATCTCCTTCTCTCCCCAGAGCTAGTCGCGCAAAGCAAGCCGCTAAGCCGGCGACCGGCAAGAGAGCTACAACGAAGCATGCCGAACGGAGAAAATAGCAGCAGCTCATCTGTTCACACCTTGTTTCTGCCATGTGCTTGAACGCCAAGACGTTCGCGCTTCTGTGAGATGAAAGACGTCCTTCTGCATATGTGGTTGCTCACACCGGTGCACTTGTTAGTGTATCCATTCAGTCCTGGGCTGCGGGGCATTCAGAAGTGGCTCTGTGGAGACGTCTGCATAGAGGCAGCTGTCAGAACACGCACACTCGATTGTTCACCAAAACATATGCAGACGCGTCCTTAGCCTGTAGATTTGGATGCACAGAGTTCCCTGTGTTCGCAAGAGACAAGGGAATCGCGTCTGTGCGCACAGAAGCAATAGCGGACCGTTTCCCTCGGAGTGAACGCGAAAGAGCCGTCTATATACTCGCAGACACGCGAACGTGCCTCAATGCGGTCACAGAGGCAGCAGCTTTTGCACAGATGCTCCTGGTGATTCTGGCACTTTCCAGGCACACTCCTGAAAGTCGCGCACACTGCTGTTCACTCGCTAAACGACCTCTTGGGAAACACGTCTCCGGTCGACGGACCGCTCAGATTGCTTCTCGTGTAACTGTGAACTGTGTCAGCGCAGGGAATCCGTCTCTGTTGAGCAGATGTCAATCCTGCCTCGCTTTTGCTTTGTTGCCTCTACCAAGATGATTTCCCGTTTCTCTCTTCACTGGAGCAGGCAGACACAGCCAACGCACATCAAGTGTCAAGAGACACGCTCTGCTGAGCTCAACGCTTGTGCAGATGCACATGTGCGACGAAGTCAACACACGTGCTTGTGGAGAGAAAGAAAGGGACTCCCAGGCGTGTGGAGCGACGGGGAGAAAGAGCGGGCGCTGAGGAACACAGTTTCAAACAGACTGTCTCCACACAAACAGGCACCTGTCTGCAGGTATCCTAGATCTTGATTCTTGAACTTGAGGAAACACGCGTCTGAGCAAAACTCCCAAACGCTTCCAGGAAAGACACAGGCTCTCCCACAAGCACACAAGTGTTTGCCCTCAGCTATAGATCAGGGACAAGCCTGTGAAGAGCAACCAAAGAGCTCGTCCGTCTTTCCCTCAATAGATGGGAGTAGGCGCGCTTGCGGATGTGTGCGTGTGTGTGGCCACGCGTTTGCTTAGGCATCAGTGTGTGAAAAGGTAGGTGCTTTTCTCTAGCTGCGTGTGCGTGCACGTGGTGCTGGGTGCACATCCCTGGGTGCTCGTGGAAAGGTTTCTGCATGGTTTTCGCTGAGGAATCGTGTGTGTGCACATGGACAAAGAGAAGGCGCAGCAACCAGGTTCCAGCGCCGAAGAAGGCAAAAGGCGAGGTTTCCGGCGCTATCTCCTTCTCTCCCCAGAGCTAGTCGCGCAAAGCAAGCCGCTAAGCCGGCGACCGGCAAGAGAGCTACAACGAAGCATGCCGAACGGAGAAAATAGCAGCAGCTCATCTGTTCACACCTTGTTTCTGCCATGTGCTTGAACGCCAAGACGTTCGCGCTTCTGTGAGATGAAAGACGTCCTTCTGCATATGTGGTTGCTCACACCGGTGCACTTGTTAGTGTATCCATTCAGTCCTGGGCTGCGGGGCATTCAGAAGTGGCTCTGTGGAGACGTCTGCATAGAGGCAGCTGTCAGAACACGCACACTCGATTGTTCACCAAAACATATGCAGACGCGTCCTTAGCCTGTAGATTTGGATGCACAGAGTTCCCTGTGTTCGCAAGAGACAAGGGAATCGCGTCTGTGCGCACAGAAGCAATAGCGGACCGTTTCCCTCGGAGTGAACGCGAAAGAGCCGTCTATATACTCGCAGACACGCGAACGTGCCTCAATGCGGTCACAGAGGCAGCAGCTTTTGCACAGATGCTCCTGGTGATTCTGGCACTTTCCAGGCACACTCCTGAAAGTCGCGCACACTGCTGTTCACTCGCTAAACGACCTCTTGGGAAACACGTCTCCGGTCGACGGACCGCTCAGATTGCTTCTCGTGTAACTGTGAACTGTGTCAGCGCAGGGAATCCGTCTCTGTTGAGCAGATGTCAATCCTGCCTCGCTTTTGCTTTGTTGCCTCTACCAAGATGATTTCCCGTTTCTCTCTTCACTGGAGCAGGCAGACACAGCCAACGCACATCAAGTGTCAAGAGACACGCTCTGCTGAGCTCAACGCTTGTGCAGATGCACATGTGCGACGAAGTCAACACACGTGCTTGTGGAGAGAAAGAAAGGGACTCCCAGGCGTGTGGAGCGACGGGGAGAAAGAGCGGGCGCTGAGGAACACAGTTTCAAACAGACTGTCTCCACACAAACAGGCACCTGTCTGCAGGTATCCTAGATCTTGATTCTTGAACTTGAGGAAACACGCGTCTGAGCAAAACTCCCAAACGCTTCCAGGAAAGACACAGGCTCTCCCACAAGCACACAAGTGTTTGCCCTCAGCTATAGATCAGGGACAAGCCTGTGAAGAGATGCCCTGCTATTCTTTCGCCTTATGGCATCATGTGTTTCGTTCCTCTTGGAGATCGATTGTTAAACGTCTTTCCTAGGGCGACTGTGAAGCATTTGCCAGCGGAGGAGAAGTAGCACGGAGCAGCATTCAGTACTGCCTACGAGTGTCTTTGCTACCCTACTAGCGGAGCTCCAAGAACAGGCACACATCTTCAGGTACCTTCCAAATGTGGATTCCCCTGCAGCCCCGTAGGCGGGCGTGCAGTACGCCAACCGTCAACGGACGTTTTTCCCCTCAAGCCTGTCAGGACGTTGCTCGTCCGTCTTTCCCTCAATAGATGGGAGTAGGCGCGCTTGCGGATGTGTGCGTGTGTGTGGCCACGCGTTTGCTTAGGCTTCAGTGTGTGAAAAGGTAGGTGCTTTTCTCTAGCTGCGTGTGCGTGCACGTGGTGCTGGGTGCACATCCCTGGGTGCTCGTGGAAAGGTTTCTGCATGGTTTTCGCTGAGGAATCGTGTGTGTGCACGTGGACAAAGAGAAGGCGCAGCAACCAGGTTCCAGCGCCGAAGAAGGCAAAAGGCGAGGTTTCCGGCGCTATCTCCTTCTCTCCCCAGAGCTAGTCGCGCAAAGCAAGCCGCTAAGCCGGCGACCGGCAAGAGAGCTACAACGAAGCATGCCGAACGGAGAAAATAGCAGCAGCTCATCTGTTCACACCTTGTTTCTGCCATGTGCTTGAACGCCAAGACGTTCGCGCTTCTGTGAGATGAAAGACGTCCTTCTGCATATGTGGTTGCTCACACCGGTGCACTTGTTAGTGTATCCATTCAGTCCTGGGCTGCGGGGCATTCAGAAGTGGCTCTGTGGAGACGTCTGCATAGAGGCAGCTGTCAGAACACGCACACTCGATTGTTCACCAAAACATATGCAGACGCGTCCTTAGCCTGTAGATTTGGATGCACAGAGTTCCCTGTGTTCGCAAGAGACAAGGGAATCGCGTCTGTGCGCACAGAAGCAATAGCGGACCGTTTCCCTCGGAGTGAACGCGAAAGAGCCGTCTATATACTCGCAGACACGCGAACGTGCCTCAATGCGGTCACAGAGGCAGCAGCTTTTGCACAGATGCTCCTGGTGATTCTGGCACTTTCCAGGCACACTCCTGAAAGTCGCGCACACTGCTGTTCACTCGCTAAACGACCTCTTGGGAAACACGTCTCCGGTCGACGGACCGCTCAGATTGCTTCTCGTGTAACTGTGAACTGTGTCAGCGCAGGGAATCCGTCTCTGTTGAGCAGATGTCAATCCTGCCTCGCTTTTGCTTTGTTGCCTCTACCAAGATGATTTCCCGTTTCTCTCTTCACTGGAGCAGGCAGACACAGCCAACGCACATCAAGTGTCAAGAGACACGCTCTGCTGAGCTCAACGCTTGTGCAGATGCACATGTGCGACGAAGTCAACACACGTGCTTGTGGAGAGAAAGAAAGGGACTCCCAGGCGTGTGGAGCGACGGGGAGAAAGAGCGGGCGCTGAGGAACACAGTTTCAAACAGACTGTCTCCACACAAACAGGCACCTGTCTGCAGGTATCCTAGATCTTGATTCTTGAACTTGAGGAAACACGCGTCTGAGCAAAACTCCCAAACGCTTCCAGGAAAGACACAGGCTCTCCCACAAGCACACAAGTGTTTGCCCTCAGCTATAGATCAGGGACAAGCCTGTGAAGAGATGCCCTGCTATTCTTTCGCCTTATGGCATCATGTGTTTCGTTCCTCTTGGAGATCGATTGTTAAACGTCTTTCCTAGGGCGACTGTGAAGCATTTGCCAGCGGAGGAGAAGTAGCACGGAGCAGCATTCAGTACTGCCTACGAGTGTCTTTGCTACCCTACTAGCGGAGCTCCAAGAACAGGCACACATCTTCAGGTACCTTCCAAATGTGGATTCCCCTGCAGCCCCGTAGGCGGGCGTGCAGTACGCCAACCGTCAACGGACGTTTTTCCCCTCAAGCCTGTCAGGACGTTGCTCGTCCGTCTTTCCCTCAATAGATGGGAGTAGGCGCGCTTGCGGATGTGTGCGTGTGTGTGGCCACGCGTTTGCTTAGGCTTCAGTGTGTGAAAAGGTAGGTGCTTTTCTCTAGCTGCGTGTGCGTGCACGTGGTGCTGGGTGCACATCCCTGGGTGCTCGTGGAAAGGTTTCTGCATGGTTTTCGCTGAGGAATCGTGTGTGTGCACGTGGACAAAGAGAAGGCGCAGCAACCAGGTTCCAGCGCCGAAGAAGGCAAAAGGCGAGGTTTCCGGCGCTATCTCCTTCTCTCCCCAGAGCTAGTCGCGCAAAGCAAGCCGCTAAGCCGGCGACCGGCAAGAGAGCTACAACGAAGCATGCCGAACGGAGAAAATAGCAGCAGCTCATCTGTTCACACCTTGTTTCTGCCATGTGCTTGAACGCCAAGACGTTCGCGCTTCTGTGAGATGAAAGACGTCCTTCTGCATATGTGGTTGCTCACACCGGTGCACTTGTTAGTGTATCCATTCAGTCCTGGGCTGCGGGGCATTCAGAAGTGGCTCTGTGGAGACGTCTGCATAGAGGCAGCTGTCAGAACACGCACACTCGATTGTTCACCAAAACATATGCAGACGCGTCCTTAGCCTGTAGATTTGGATGCACAGAGTTCCCTGTGTTCGCAAGAGACAAGGGAATCGCGTCTGTGCGCACAGAAGCAATAGCGGACCGTTTCCCTCGGAGTGAACGCGAAAGAGCCGTCTATATACTCGCAGACACGCGAACGTGCCTCAATGCGGTCACAGAGGCAGCAGCTTTTGCACAGATGCTCCTGGTGATTCTGGCACTTTCCAGGCACACTCCTGAAAGTCGCGCACACTGCTGTTCACTCGCTAAACGACCTCTTGGGAAACACGTCTCCGGTCGACGGACCGCTCAGATTGCTTCTCGTGTAACTGTGAACTGTGTCAGCGCAGGGAATCCGTCTCTGTTGAGCAGATGTCAATCCTGCCTCGCTTTTGCTTTGTTGCCTCTACCAAGATGATTTCCCGTTTCTCTCTTCACTGGAGCAGGCAGACACAGCCAACGCACATCAAGTGTCAAGAGACACGCTCTGCTGAGCTCAACGCTTGTGCAGATGCACATGTGCGACGAAGTCAACACACGTGCTTGTGGAGAGAAAGAAAGGGACTCCCAGGCGTGTGGAGCGACGGGGAGAAAGAGCGGGCGCTGAGGAACACAGTTTCAAACAGACTGTCTCCACACAAACAGGCACCTGTCTGCAGGTATCCTAGATCTTGATTCTTGAACTTGAGGAAACACGCGTCTGAGCAAAACTCCCAAACGCTTCCAGGAAAGACACAGGCTCTCCCACAAGCACACAAGTGTTTGCCCTCAGCTATAGATCAGGGACAAGCCTGTGAAGAGATGCCCTGCTATTCTTTCGCCTTATGGCATCATGTGTTTCGTTCCTCTTGGAGATCGATTGTTAAACGTCTTTCCTAGGGCGACTGTGAAGCATTTGCCAGCGGAGGAGAAGTAGCACGGAGCAGCATTCAGTACTGCCTACGAGTGTCTTTGCTACCCTACTAGCGGAGCTCCAAGAACAGGCACACATCTTCAGGTACCTTCCAAATGTGGATTCCCCTGCAGCCCCGTAGGCGGGCGTGCAGTACGCCAACCGTCAACGGACGTTTTTCCCCTCAAGCCTGTCAGGACGTTGCTCGTCCGTCTTTCCCTCAATAGATGGGAGTAGGCGCGCTTGCGGATGTGTGCGTGTGTGTGGCCACGCGTTTGCTTAGGCTTCAGTGTGTGAAAAGGTAGGTGCTTTTCTCTAGCTGCGTGTGCGTGCACGTGGTGCTGGGTGCACATCCCTGGGTGCTCGTGGAAAGGTTTCTGCATGGTTTTCGCTGAGGAATCGTGTGTGTGCACATGGACAAAGAGAAGGCGCAGCAACCAGGTTCCAGCGCCGAAGAAGGCAAAAGGCGAGGTTTCCGGCGCTATCTCCTTCTCTCCCCAGAGCTAGTCGCGCAAAGCAAGCCGCTAAGCCGGCGACCGGCAAGAGAGCTACAACGAAGCATGCCGAACGGAGAAAATAGCAGCAGCTCATCTGTTCACACCTTGTTTCTGCCATGTGCTTGAACGCCAACACGTTCGCGCTTCTGTGAGATGAAAGACGTCCTTCTGCATATGTGGTTGCTCACACCGGTGCACTTGTTAGTGTATCCATTCAGTCCTGGGCTGCGGGGCATTCAGAAGTGGCTCTGTGGAGACGTCTGCATAGAGGCAGCTGTCAGAACACGCACACTCGATTGTTCACCAAAACATATGCAGACGCGTCCTTAGCCTGTAGATTTGGATGCACAGAGTTCCCTGTGTTCGCAAGAGACAAGGGAATCGCGTCTGTGCGCACAGAAGCAATAGCGGACCGTTTCCCTCGGAGTGAACGCGAAAGAGCCGTCTATATACTCGCAGACACGCGAACGTGCCTCAATGCGGTCACAGAGGCAGCAGCTTTTGCACAGATGCTCCTGGTGATTCTGGCACTTTCCAGGCACACTCCTGAAAGTCGCGCACACTGCTGTTCACTCGCTAAACGACCTCTTGGGAAACACGTCTCCGGTCGACGGACCGCTCAGATTGCTTCTCGTGTAACTGTGAACTGTGTCAGCGCAGGGAATCCGTCTCTGTTGAGCAGATGTCAATCCTGCCTCGCTTTTGCTTTGTTGCCTCTACCAAGATGATTTCCCGTTTCTCTCTTCACTGGAGCAGGCAGACACAGCCAACGCACATCAAGTGTCAAGAGACACGCTCTGCTGAGCTCAACGCTTGTGCAGATGCACATGTGCGACGAAGTCAACACACGTGCTTGTGGAGAGAAAGAAAGGGACTCCCAGGCGTGTGGAGCGACGGGGAGAAAGAGCGGGCGCTGAGGAACACAGTTTCAAACAGACTGTCTCCACACAAACAGGCACCTGTCTGCAGGTATCCTAGATCTTGATTCTTGAACTTGAGGAAACACGCGTCTGAGCAAAACTCCCAAACGCTTCCAGGAAAGACACAGGCTCTCCCACAAGCACACAAGTGTTTGCCCTCAGCTATAGATCAGGGACAAGCCTGTGAAGAGCAACCAAAGAGCTCGTCCGTCTTTCCCTCAATAGATGGGAGTAGGCGCGCTTGCGGATGTGTGCGTGTGTGTGGCCACGCGTTTGCTTAGGCATCAGTGTGTGAAAAGGTAGGTGCTTTTCTCTAGCTGCGTGTGCGTGCACGTGGTGCTGGGTGCACATCCCTGGGTGCTCGTGGAAAGGTTTCTGCATGGTTTTCGCTGAGGAATCGTGTGTGTGCACATGGACAAAGAGAAGGCGCAGCAACCAGGTTCCAGCGCCGAAGAAGGCAAAAGGCGAGGTTTCCGGCGCTATCTCCTTCTCTCCCCAGAGCTAGTCGCGCAAAGCAAGCCGCTAAGCCGGCGACCGGCAAGAGAGCTACAACGAAGCATGCCGAACGGAGAAAATAGCAGCAGCTCATCTGTTCACACCTTGTTTCTGCCATGTGCTTGAACGCCAAGACGTTCGCGCTTCTGTGAGATGAAAGACGTCCTTCTGCATATGTGGTTGCTCACACCGGTGCACTTGTTAGTGTATCCATTCAGTCCTGGGCTGCGGGGCATTCAGAAGTGGCTCTGTGGAGACGTCTGCATAGAGGCAGCTGTCAGAACACGCACACTCGATTGTTCACCAAAACATATGCAGACGCGTCCTTAGCCTGTAGATTTGGATGCACAGAGTTCCCTGTGTTCGCAAGAGACAAGGGAATCGCGTCTGTGCGCACAGAAGCAATAGCGGACCGTTTCCCTCGGAGTGAACGCGAAAGAGCCGTCTATATACTCGCAGACACGCGAACGTGCCTCAATGCGGTCACAGAGGCAGCAGCTTTTGCACAGATGCTCCTGGTGATTCTGGCACTTTCCAGGCACACTCCTGAAAGTCGCGCACACTGCTGTTCACTCGCTAAACGACCTCTTGGGAAACACGTCTCCGGTCGACGGACCGCTCAGATTGCTTCTCGTGTAACTGTGAACTGTGTCAGCGCAGGGAATCCGTCTCTGTTGAGCAGATGTCAATCCTGCCTCGCTTTTGCTTTGTTGCCTCTACCAAGATGATTTGCCGTTTCTCTCTTCACTGGAGCAGGCAGACACAGCCAACGCACATCAAGTGTCAAGAGACACGCTCTGCTGAGCTCAACGCTTGTGCAGATGCACATGTGCGACGAAGTCAACACACGTGCTTGTGGAGAGAAAGAAAGGGACTCCCAGGCGTGTGGAGCGACGGGGAGAAAGAGCGGGCGCTGAGGAACACAGTTTCAAACAGACTGTCTCCACACAAACAGGCACCTGTCTGCAGGTATCCTAGATCTTGATTCTTGAACTTGAGGAAACACGCGTCTGAGCAAAACTCCCAAACGCTTCCAGGAAAGACACAGGCTCTCCCACAAGCACACAAGTGTTTGCCCTCAGCTATAGATCAGGGACAAGCCTGTGAAGAGCAACCAAAGAGCTCGTCCGTCTTTCCCTCAATAGATGGGAGTAGGCGCGCTTGCGGATGTGTGCGTGTGTGTGGCCACGCGTTTGCTTAGGCATCAGTGTGTGAAAAGGTAGGTGCTTTTCTCTAGCTGCGTGTGCGTGCACGTGGTGCTGGGTGCACATCCCTGGGTGCTCGTGGAAAGGTTTCTGCATGGTTTTCGCTGAGGAATCGTGTGTGTGCACATGGACAAAGAGAAGGCGCAGCAACCAGGTTCCAGCGCCGAAGAAGGCAAAAGGCGAGGTTTCCGGCGCTATCTCCTTCTCTCCCCAGAGCTAGTCGCGCAAAGCAAGCCGCTAAGCCGGCGACCGGCAAGAGAGCTACAACGAAGCATGCCGAACGGAGAAAATAGCAGCAGCTCATCTGTTCACACCTTGTTTCTGCCATGTGCTTGAACGCCAAGACGTTCGCGCTTCTGTGAGATGAAAGACGTCCTTCTGCATATGTGGTTGCTCACACCGGTGCACTTGTTAGTGTATCCATTCAGTCCTGGGCTGCGGGGCATTCAGAAGTGGCTCTGTGGAGACGTCTGCATAGAGGCAGCTGTCAGAACACGCACACTCGATTGTTCACCAAAACATATGCAGACGCGTCCTTAGCCTGTAGATTTGGATGCACAGAGTTCCCTGTGTTCGCAAGAGACAAGGGAATCGCGTCTGTGCGCACAGAAGCAATAGCGGACCGTTTCCCTCGGAGTGAACGCGAAAGAGCCGTCTATATACTCGCAGACACGCGAACGTGCCTCAATGCGGTCACAGAGGCAGCAGCTTTTGCACAGATGCTCCTGGTGATTCTGGCACTTTCCAGGCACACTCCTGAAAGTCGCGCACACTGCTGTTCACTCGCTAAACGACCTCTTGGGAAACACGTCTCCGGTCGACGGACCGCTCAGATTGCTTCTCGTGTAACTGTGAACTGTGTCAGCGCAGGGAATCCGTCTCTGTTGAGCAGATGTCAATCCTGCCTCGCTTTTGCTTTGTTGCCTCTACCAAGATGATTTGCCGTTTCTCTCTTCACTGGAGCAGGCAGACACAGCCAACGCACATCAAGTGTCAAGAGACACGCTCTGCTGAGCTCAACGCTTGTGCAGATGCACATGTGCGACGAAGTCAACACACGTGCTTGTGGAGAGAAAGAAAGGGACTCCCAGGCGTGTGGAGCGACGGGGAGAAAGAGCGGGCGCTGAGGAACACAGTTTCAAACAGACTGTCTCCACACAAACAGGCACCTGTCTGCAGGTATCCTAGATCTTGATTCTTGAACTTGAGGAAACACGCGTCTGAGCAAAACTCCCAAACGCTTCCAGGAAAGACACAGGCTCTCCCACAAGCACACAAGTGTTTGCCCTCAGCTATAGATCAGGGACAAGCCTGTGAAGAGCAACCAAAGAGCTCGTCCGTCTTTCCCTCAATAGATGGGAGTAGGCGCGCTTGCGGATGTGTGCGTGTGTGTGGCCACGCGTTTGCTTAGGCATCAGTGTGTGAAAAGGTAGGTGCTTTTCTCTAGCTGCGTGTGCGTGCACGTGGTGCTGGGTGCACATCCCTGGGTGCTCGTGGAAAGGTTTCTGCATGGTTTTCGCTGAGGAATCGTGTGTGTGCACATGGACAAAGAGAAGGCGCAGCAACCAGGTTCCAGCGCCGAAGAAGGCAAAAGGCGAGGTTTCCGGCGCTATCTCCTTCTCTCCCCAGAGCTAGTCGCGCAAAGCAAGCCGCTAAGCCGGCGACCGGCAAGAGAGCTACAACGAAGCATGCCGAACGGAGAAAATAGCAGCAGCTCATCTCTTCACACCTTGTTTCTGCCATGTGCTTGAACGCCAAGACGTTCGCGCTTCTGTGAGATGAAAGACGTCCTTCTGCATATGTGGTTGCTCACACCGGTGCACTTGTTAGTGTATCCATTCAGTCCTGGGCTGCGGGGCATTCAGAAGTGGCTCTGTGGAGACGTCTGCATAGAGGCAGCTGTCAGAACACGCACACTCGATTGTTCACCAAAACATATGCAGACGCGTCCTTAGCCTGTAGATTTGGATGCACAGAGTTCCCTGTGTTCGCAAGAGACAAGGGAATCGCGTCTGTGCGCACAGAAGCAATAGCGGACCGTTTCCCTCGGAGTGAACGCGAAAGAGCCGTCTATATACTCGCAGACACGCGAACGTGCCTCAATGCGGTCACAGAGGCAGCAGCTTTTGCACAGATGCTCCTGGTGATTCTGGCACTTTCCAGGCACACTCCTGAAAGTCGCGCACACTGCTGTTCACTCGCTAAACGACCTCTTGGGAAACACGTCTCCGGTCGACGGACCGCTCAGATTGCTTCTCGTGTAACTGTGAACTGTGTCAGCGCAGGGAATCCGTCTCTGTTGAGCAGATGTCAATCCTGCCTCGCTTTTGCTTTGTTGCCTCTACCAAGATGATTTCCCGTTTCTCTCTTCACTGGAGCAGGCAGACACAGCCAACGCACATCAAGTGTCAAGAGACACGCTCTGCTGAGCTCAACGCTTGTGCAGATGCACATGTGCGACGAAGTCAACACACGTGCTTGTGGAGAGAAAGAAAGGGACTCCCAGGCGTGTGGAGCGACGGGGAGAAAGAGCGGGCGCTGAGGAACACAGTTTCAAACAGACTGTCTCCACACAAACAGGCACCTGTCTGCAGGTATCCTAGATCTTGATTCTTGAACTTGAGGAAACACGCGTCTGAGCAAAACTCCCAAACGCTTCCAGGAAAGACACAGGCTCTCCCACAAGCACACAAGTGTTTGCCCTCAGCTATAGATCAGGGACAAGCCTGTGAAGAGATGCCCTGCTATTCTTTCGCCTTATGGCATCATGTGTTTCGTTCCTCTTGGAGATCGATTGTTAAACGTCTTTCCTCGGGCGACTGTGAAGCATTTGCCAGCGGAGGAGAAGTAGCACGGAGCAGCATTCAGTACTGCCTACGAGTGTCTTTGCTACCCTACTAGCGGAGCTCCAAGAACAGGCACACATCTTCAGGTACCTTCCAAATGTGGATTCCCCTGCAGCCCCGTAGGCGGGCGTGCAGTACGCCAACCGTCAACGGACGTTTTTCCCCTCAAGCCTGTCAGGACGTTGCTCGTCCGTCTTTCCCTCAATAGATGGGAGTAGGCGCGCTTGCGGATGTGTGCGTGTGTGTGGCCACGCGTTTGCTTAGGCATCAGTGTGTGAAAAGGTAGGTGCTTTTCTCTAGCTGCGTGTGCGTGCACGTGGTGCTGGGTGCACATCCCTGGGTGCTCGTGGAAAGGTTTCTGCATGGTTTTCGCTGAGGAATCGTGTGTGTGCACATGGACAAAGAGAAGGCGCAGCAACCAGGTTCCAGCGCCGAAGAAGGCAAAAGGCGAGGTTTCCGGCGCTATCTCCTTCTCTCCCCAGAGCTAGTCGCGCAAAGCAAGCCGCTAAGCCGGCGACCGGCAAGAGAGCTACAACGAAGCATGCCGAACGGAGAAAATAGCAGCAGCTCATCTGTTCACACCTTGTTTCTGCCATGTGCTTGAACGCCAAGACGTTCGCGCTTCTGTGAGATGAAAGACGTCCTTCTGCATATGTGGTTGCTCACACCGGTGCACTTGTTAGTGTATCCATTCAGTCCTGGGCTGCGGGGCATTCAGAAGTGGCTCTGTGGAGACGTCTGCATAGAGGCAGCTGTCAGAACACGCACACTCGATTGTTCACCAAAACATATGCAGACGCGTCCTTAGCCTGTAGATTTGGATGCACAGAGTTCCCTGTGTTCGCAAGAGACAAGGGAATCGCGTCTGTGCGCACAGAAGCAATAGCGGACCGTTTCCCTCGGAGTGAACGCGAAAGAGCCGTCTATATACTCGCAGACACGGGAACGTGCCTCAATGCGGTCACAGAGGCAGCAGCTTTTGCACAGATGCTCCTGGTGATTCTGGCACTTTCCAGGCACACTCCTGAAAGTCGCGCACACTGCTGTTCACTCGCTAAACGACCTCTTGGGAAACACGTCTCCGGTCGACGGACCGCTCAGATTGCTTCTCGTGTAACTGTGAACTGTGTCAGCGCAGGGAATCCGTCTCTGTTGAGCAGATGTCAATCCTGCCTCGCTTTTGCTTTGTTGCCTCTACCAAGATGATTTCCCGTTTCTCTCTTCACTGGAGCAGGCAGACACAGCCAACGCACATCAAGTGTCAAGAGACACGCTCTGCTGAGCTCAACGCTTGTGCAGATGCACATGTGCGACGAAGTCAACACACGTGCTTGTGGAGAGAAAGAAAGGGACTCCCAGGCGTGTGGAGCGACGGGGAGAAAGAGCGGGCGCTGAGGAACACAGTTTCAAACAGACTGTCTCCACACAAACAGGCACCTGTCTGCAGGTATCCTAGATCTTGATTCTTGAACTTGAGGAAACACGCGTCTGAGCAAAACTCCCAAACGCTTCCAGGAAAGACACAGGCTCTCCCACAAGCACACAAGTGTTTGCCCTCAGCTATAGATCAGGGACAAGCCTGTGAAGAGCAACCAAAGAGCTCGTCCGTCTTTCCCTCAATAGATGGGAGTAGGCGCGCTTGCGGATGTGTGCGTGTGTGTGGCCACGCGTTTGCTTAGGCATCAGTGTGTGAAAAGGTAGGTGCTTTTCTCTAGCTGCGTGTGCGTGCACGTGGTGCTGGGTGCACATCCCTGGGTGCTCGTGGAAAGGTTTCTGCATGGTTTTCGCTGAGGAATCGTGTGTGTGCACATGGACAAAGAGAAGGCGCAGCAACCAGGTTCCAGCGCCGAAGAAGGCAAAAGGCGAGGTTTCCGGCGCTATCTCCTTCTCTCCCCAGAGCTAGTCGCGCAAAGCAAGCCGCTAAGCCGGCGACCGGCAAGAGAGCTACAACGAAGCATGCCGAACGGAGAAAATAGCAGCAGCTCATCTGTTCACACCTTGTTTCTGCCATGTGCTTGAACGCCAAGACGTTCGCGCTTCTGTGAGATGAAAGACGTCCTTCTGCATATGTGGTTGCTCACACCGGTGCACTTGTTAGTGTATCCATTCAGTCCTGGGCTGCGGGGCATTCAGAAGTGGCTCTGTGGAGACGTCTGCATAGAGGCAGCTGTCAGAACACGCACACTCGATTGTTCACCAAAACATATGCAGACGCGTCCTTAGCCTGTAGATTTGGATGCACAGAGTTCCCTGTGTTCGCAAGAGACAAGGGAATCGCGTCTGTGCGCACAGAAGCAATAGCGGACCGTTTCCCTCGGAGTGAACGCGAAAGAGCCGTCTATATACTCGCAGACACGGGAACGTGCCTCAATGCGGTCACAGAGGCAGCAGCTTTTGCACAGATGCTCCTGGTGATTCTGGCACTTTCCAGGCACACTCCTGAAAGTCGCGCACACTGCTGTTCACTCGCTAAACGACCTCTTGGGAAACACGTCTCCGGTCGACGGACCGCTCAGATTGCTTCTCGTGTAACTGTGAACTGTGTCAGCGCAGGGAATCCGTCTCTGTTGAGCAGATGTCAATCCTGCCTCGCTTTTGCTTTGTTGCCTCTACCAAGATGATTTCCCGTTTCTCTCTTCACTGGAGCAGGCAGACACAGCCAACGCACATCAAGTGTCAAGAGACACGCTCTGCTGAGCTCAACGCTTGTGCAGATGCACATGTGCGACGAAGTCAACACACGTGCTTGTGGAGAGAAAGAAAGGGACTCCCAGGCGTGTGGAGCGACGGGGAGAAAGAGCGGGCGCTGAGGAACACAGTTTCAAACAGACTGTCTCCACACAAACAGGCACCTGTCTGCAGGTATCCTAGATCTTGATTCTTGAACTTGAGGAAACACGCGTCTGAGCAAAACTCCCAAACGCTTCCAGGAAAGACACAGGCTCTCCCACAAGCACACAAGTGTTTGCCCTCAGCTATAGATCAGGGACAAGCCTGTGAAGAGCAACCAAAGAGCTCGTCCGTCTTTCCCTCAATAGATGGGAGTAGGCGCGCTTGCGGATGTGTGCGTGTGTGTGGCCACGCGTTTGCTTAGGCATCAGTGTGTGAAAAGGTAGGTGCTTTTCTCTAGCTGCGTGTGCGTGCACGTGGTGCTGGGTGCACATCCCTGGGTGCTCGTGGAAAGGTTTCTGCATGGTTTTCGCTGAGGAATCGTGTGTGTGCACATGGACAAAGAGAAGGCGCAGCAACCAGGTTCCAGCGCCGAAGAAGGCAAAAGGCGAGGTTTCCGGCGCTATCTCCTTCTCTCCCCAGAGCTAGTCGCGCAAAGCAAGCCGCTAAGCCGGCGACCGGCAAGAGAGCTACAACGAAGCATGCCGAACGGAGAAAATAGCAGCAGCTCATCTCTTCACACCTTGTTTCTGCCATGTGCTTGAACGCCAAGACGTTCGCGCTTCTGTGAGATGAAAGACGTCCTTCTGCATATGTGGTTGCTCACACCGGTGCACTTGTTAGTGTATCCATTCAGTCCTGGGCTGCGGGGCATTCAGAAGTGGCTCTGTGGAGACGTCTGCATAGAGGCAGCTGTCAGAACACGCACACTCGATTGTTCACCAAAACATATGCAGACGCGTCCTTAGCCTGTAGATTTGGATGCACAGAGTTCCCTGTGTTCGCAAGAGACAAGGGAATCGCGTCTGTGCGCACAGAAGCAATAGCGGACCGTTTCCCTCGGAGTGAACGCGAAAGAGCCGTCTATATACTCGCAGACACGGGAACGTGCCTCAATGCGGTCACAGAGGCAGCAGCTTTTGCACAGATGCTCCTGGTGATTCTGGCACTTTCCAGGCACACTCCTGAAAGTCGCGCACACTGCTGTTCACTCGCTAAACGACCTCTTGGGAAACACGTCTCCGGTCGACGGACCGCTCAGATTGCTTCTCGTGTAACTGTGAACTGTGTCAGCGCAGGGAATCCGTCTCTGTTGAGCAGATGTCAATCCTGCCTCGCTTTTGCTTTGTTGCCTCTACCAAGATGATTTCCCGTTTCTCTCTTCACTGGAGCAGGCAGACACAGCCAACGCACATCAAGTGTCAAGAGACACGCTCTGCTGAGCTCAACGCTTGTGCAGATGCACATGTGCGACGAAGTCAACACACGTGCTTGTGGAGAGAAAGAAAGGGACTCCCAGGCGTGTGGAGCGACGGGGAGAAAGAGCGGGCGCTGAGGAACACAGTTTCAAACAGACTGTCTCCACACAAACAGGCACCTGTCTGCAGGTATCCTAGATCTTGATTCTTGAACTTGAGGAAACACGCGTCTGAGCAAAACTCCCAAACGCTTCCAGGAAAGACACAGGCTCTCCCACAAGCACACAAGTGTTTGCCCTCAGCTATAGATCAGGGACAAGCCTGTGAAGAGATGCCCTGCTATTCTTTCGCCTTATGGCATCATGTGTTTCGTTCCTCTTGGAGATCGATTGTTAAACGTCTTTCCTAGGGCGACTGTGAAGCATTTGCCAGCGGAGGAGAAGTAGCACGGAGCAGCATTCAGTACTGCCTACGAGTGTCTTTGCTACCCTACTAGCGGAGCTCCAAGAACAGGCACACATCTTCAGGTACCTTCCAAATGTGGATTCCCCTGCAGCCCCGTAGGCGGGCGTGCAGTACGCCAACCGTCAACGGACGTTTTTCCCCTCAAGCCTGTCAGGACGTTGCTCGTCCGTCTTTCCCTCAATAGATGGGAGTAGGCGCGCTTGCGGATGTGTGCGTGTGTGTGGCCACGCGTTTGCTTAGGCTTCAGTGTGTGAAAAGGTAGGTGCTTTTCTCTAGCTGCGTGTGCGTGCACGTGGTGCTGGGTGCACATCCCTGGGTGCTCGTGGAAAGGTTTCTGCATGGTTTTCGCTGAGGAATCGTGTGTGTGCACATGGACAAAGAGAAGGCGCAGCAACCAGGTTCCAGCGCCGAAGAAGGCAAAAGGCGAGGTTTCCGGCGCTATCTCCTTCTCTCCCCAGAGCTAGTCGCGCAAAGCAAGCCGCTAAGCCGGCGACCGGCAAGAGAGCTACAACGAAGCATGCCGAACGGAGAAAATAGCAGCAGCTCATCTCTTCACACCTTGTTTCTGCCATGTGCTTGAACGCCAAGACGTTCGCGCTTCTGTGAGATGAAAGACGTCCTTCTGCATATGTGGTTGCTCACACCGGTGCACTTGTTAGTGTATCCATTCAGTCCTGGGCTGCGGGGCATTCAGAAGTGGCTCTGTGGAGACGTCTGCATAGAGGCAGCTGTCAGAACACGCACACTCGATTGTTCACCAAAACATATGCAGACGCGTCCTTAGCCTGTAGATTTGGATGCACAGAGTTCCCTGTGTTCGCAAGAGACAAGGGAATCGCGTCTGTGCGCACAGAAGCAATAGCGGACCGTTTCCCTCGGAGTGAACGCGAAAGAGCCGTCTATATACTCGCAGACACGGGAACGTGCCTCAATGCGGTCACAGAGGCAGCAGCTTTTGCACAGATGCTCCTGGTGATTCTGGCACTTTCCAGGCACACTCCTGAAAGTCGCGCACACTGCTGTTCACTCGCTAAACGACCTCTTGGGAAACACGTCTCCGGTCGACGGACCGCTCAGATTGCTTCTCGTGTAACTGTGAACTGTGTCAGCGCAGGGAATCCGTCTCTGTTGAGCAGATGTCAATCCTGCCTCGCTTTTGCTTTGTTGCCTCTACCAAGATGATTTCCCGTTTCTCTCTTCACTGGAGCAGGCAGACACAGCCAACGCACATCAAGTGTCAAGAGACACGCTCTGCTGAGCTCAACGCTTGTGCAGATGCACATGTGCGACGAAGTCAACACACGTGCTTGTGGAGAGAAAGAAAGGGACTCCCAGGCGTGTGGAGCGACGGGGAGAAAGAGCGGGCGCTGAGGAACACAGTTTCAAACAGACTGTCTCCACACAAACAGGCACCTGTCTGCAGGTATCCTAGATCTTGATTCTTGAACTTGAGGAAACACGCGTCTGAGCAAAACTCCCAAACGCTTCCAGGAAAGACACAGGCTCTCCCACAAGCACACAAGTGTTTGCCCTCAGCTATAGATCAGGGACAAGCCTGTGAAGAGATGCCCTGCTATTCTTTCGCCTTATGGCATCATGTGTTTCGTTCCTCTTGGAGATCGATTGTTAAACGTCTTTCCTAGGGCGACTGTGAAGCATTTGCCAGCGGAGGAGAAGTAGCACGGAGCAGCATTCAGTACTGCCTACGAGTGTCTTTGCTACCCTACTAGCGGAGCTCCAAGAACAGGCACACATCTTCAGGTACCTTCCAAATGTGGATTCCCCTGCAGCCCCGTAGGCGGGCGTGCAGTACGCCAACCGTCAACGGACGTTTTTCCCCTCAAGCCTGTCAGGACGTTGCTCGTCCGTCTTTCCCTCAATAGATGGGAGTAGGCGCGCTTGCGGATGTGTGCGTGTGTGTGGCCACGCGTTTGCTTAGGCTTCAGTGTGTGAAAAGGTAGGTGCTTTTCTCTAGCTGCGTGTGCGTGCACGTGGTGCTGGGTGCACATCCCTGGGTGCTCGTGGAAAGGTTTCTGCATGGTTTTCGCTGAGGAATCGTGTGTGTGCACATGGACAAAGAGAAGGCGCAGCAACCAGGTTCCAGCGCCGAAGAAGGCAAAAGGCGAGGTTTCCGGCGCTATCTCCTTCTCTCCCCAGAGCTAGTCGCGCAAAGCAAGCCGCTAAGCCGGCGACCGGCAAGAGAGCTACAACGAAGCATGCCGAACGGAGAAAATAGCAGCAGCTCATCTCTTCACACCTTGTTTCTGCCATGTGCTTGAACGCCAAGACGTTCGCGCTTCTGTGAGATGAAAGACGTCCTTCTGCATATGTGGTTGCTCACACCGGTGCACTTGTTAGTGTATCCATTCAGTCCTGGGCTGCGGGGCATTCAGAAGTGGCTCTGTGGAGACGTCTGCATAGAGGCAGCTGTCAGAACACGCACACTCGATTGTTCACCAAAACATATGCAGACGCGTCCTTAGCCTGTAGATTTGGATGCACAGAGTTCCCTGTGTTCGCAAGAGACAAGGGAATCGCGTCTGTGCGCACAGAAGCAATAGCGGACCGTTTCCCTCGGAGTGAACGCGAAAGAGCCGTCTATATACTCGCAGACACGCGAACGTGCCTCAATGCGGTCACAGAGGCAGCAGCTTTTGCACAGATGCTCCTGGTGATTCTGGCACTTTCCAGGCACACTCCTGAAAGTCGCGCACACTGCTGTTCACTCGCTAAACGACCTCTTGGGAAACACGTCTCCGGTCGACGGACCGCTCAGATTGCTTCTCGTGTAACTGTGAACTGTGTCAGCGCAGGGAATCCGTCTCTGTTGAGCAGATGTCAATCCTGCCTCGCTTTTGCTTTGTTGCCTCTACCAAGATGATTTGCCGTTTCTCTCTTCACTGGAGCAGGCAGACACAGCCAACGCACATCAAGTGTCAAGAGACACGCTCTGCTGAGCTCAACGCTTGTGCAGATGCACATGTGCGACGAAGTCAACACACGTGCTTGTGGAGAGAAAGAAAGGGACTCCCAGGCGTGTGGAGCGACGGGGAGAAAGAGCGGGCGCTGAGGAACACAGTTTCAAACAGACTGTCTCCACACAAACAGGCACCTGTCTGCAGGTATCCTAGATCTTGATTCTTGAACTTGAGGAAACACGCGTCTGAGCAAAACTCCCAAACGCTTCCAGGAAAGACACAGGCTCTCCCACAAGCACACAAGTGTTTGCCCTCAGCTATAGATCAGGGACAAGCCTGTGAAGAGCAACCAAAGAGCTCGTCCGTCTTTCCCTCAATAGATGGGAGTAGGCGCGCTTGCGGATGTGTGCGTGTGTGTGGCCACGCGTTTGCTTAGGCTTCAGTGTGTGAAAAGGTAGGTGCTTTTCTCTAGCTGCGTGTGCGTGCACGTGGTGCTGGGTGCACATCCCTGGGTGCTCGTGGAAAGGTTTCTGCATGGTTTTCGCTGAGGAATCGTGTGTGTGCACATGGACAAAGAGAAGGCGCAGCAACCAGGTTCCAGCGCCGAAGAAGGCAAAAGGCGAGGTTTCCGGCGCTATCTCCTTCTCTCCCCAGAGCTAGTCGCGCAAAGCAAGCCGCTAAGCCGGCGACCGGCAAGAGAGCTACAACGAAGCATGCCGAACGGAGAAAATAGCAGCAGCTCATCTCTTCACACCTTGTTTCTGCCATGTGCTTGAACGCCAAGACGTTCGCGCTTCTGTGAGATGAAAGACGTCCTTCTGCATATGTGGTTGCTCACACCGGTGCACTTGTTAGTGTATCCATTCAGTCCTGGGCTGCGGGGCATTCAGAAGTGGCTCTGTGGAGACGTCTGCATAGAGGCAGCTGTCAGAACACGCACACTCGATTGTTCACCAAAACATATGCAGACGCGTCCTTAGCCTGTAGATTTGGATGCACAGAGTTCCCTGTGTTCGCAAGAGACAAGGGAATCGCGTCTGTGCGCACAGAAGCAATAGCGGACCGTTTCCCTCGGAGTGAACGCGAAAGAGCCGTCTATATACTCGCAGACACGGGAACGTGCCTCAATGCGGTCACAGAGGCAGCAGCTTTTGCACAGATGCTCCTGGTGATTCTGGCACTTTCCAGGCACACTCCTGAAAGTCGCGCACACTGCTGTTCACTCGCTAAACGACCTCTTGGGAAACACGTCTCCGGTCGACGGACCGCTCAGATTGCTTCTCGTGTAACTGTGAACTGTGTCAGCGCAGGGAATCCGTCTCTGTTGAGCAGATGTCAATCCTGCCTCGCTTTTGCTTTGTTGCCTCTACCAAGATGATTTCCCGTTTCTCTCTTCACTGGAGCAGGCAGACACAGCCAACGCACATCAAGTGTCAAGAGACACGCTCTGCTGAGCTCAACGCTTGTGCAGATGCACATGTGCGACGAAGTCAACACACGTGCTTGTGGAGAGAAAGAAAGGGACTCCCAGGCGTGTGGAGCGACGGGGAGAAAGAGCGGGCGCTGAGGAACACAGTTTCAAACAGACTGTCTCCACACAAACAGGCACCTGTCTGCAGGTATCCTAGATCTTGATTCTTGAACTTGAGGAAACACGCGTCTGAGCAAAACTCCCAAACGCTTCCAGGAAAGACACAGGCTCTCCCACAAGCACACAAGTGTTTGCCCTCAGCTATAGATCAGGGACAAGCCTGTGAAGAGCAACCAAAGAGCTCGTCCGTCTTTCCCTCAATAGATGGGAGTAGGCGCGCTTGCGGATGTGTGCGTGTGTGTGGCCACGCGTTTGCTTAGGCATCAGTGTGTGAAAAGGTAGGTGCTTTTCTCTAGCTGCGTGTGCGTGCACGTGGTGCTGGGTGCACATCCCTGGGTGCTCGTGGAAAGGTTTCTGCATGGTTTTCGCTGAGGAATCGTGTGTGTGCACATGGACAAAGAGAAGGCGCAGCAACCAGGTTCCAGCGCCGAAGAAGGCAAAAGGCGAGGTTTCCGGCGCTATCTCCTTCTCTCCCCAGAGCTAGTCGCGCAAAGCAAGCCGCTAAGCCGGCGACCGGCAAGAGAGCTACAACGAAGCATGCCGAACGGAGAAAATAGCAGCAGCTCATCTGTTCACACCTTGTTTCTGCCATGTGCTTGAACGCCAAGACGTTCGCGCTTCTGTGAGATGAAAGACGTCCTTCTGCATATGTGGTTGCTCACACCGGTGCACTTGTTAGTGTATCCATTCAGTCCTGGGCTGCGGGGCATTCAGAAGTGGCTCTGTGGAGACGTCTGCATAGAGGCAGCTGTCAGAACACGCACACTCGATTGTTCACCAAAACATATGCAGACGCGTCCTTAGCCTGTAGATTTGGATGCACAGAGTTCCCTGTGTTCGCAAGAGACAAGGGAATCGCGTCTGTGCGCACAGAAGCAATAGCGGACCGTTTCCCTCGGAGTGAACGCGAAAGAGCCGTCTATATACTCGCAGACACGCGAACGTGCCTCAATGCGGTCACAGAGGCAGCAGCTTTTGCACAGATGCTCCTGGTGATTCTGGCACTTTCCAGGCACACTCCTGAAAGTCGCGCACACTGCTGTTCACTCGCTAAACGACCTCTTGGGAAACACGTCTCCGGTCGACGGACCGCTCAGATTGCTTCTCGTGTAACTGTGAACTGTGTCAGCGCAGGGAATCCGTCTCTGTTGAGCAGATGTCAATCCTGCCTCGCTTTTGCTTTGTTGCCTCTACCAAGATGATTTCCCGTTTCTCTCTTCACTGGAGCAGGCAGACACAGCCAACGCACATCAAGTGTCAAGAGACACGCTCTGCTGAGCTCAACGCTTGTGCAGATGCACATGTGCGACGAAGTCAACACACGTGCTTGTGGAGAGAAAGAAAGGGACTCCCAGGCGTGTGGAGCGACGGGGAGAAAGAGCGGGCGCTGAGGAACACAGTTTCAAACAGACTGTCTCCACACAAACAGGCACCTGTCTGCAGGTATCCTAGATCTTGATTCTTGAACTTGAGGAAACACGCGTCTGAGCAAAACTCCCAAACGCTTCCAGGAAAGACACAGGCTCTCCCACAAGCACACAAGTGTTTGCCCTCAGCTATAGATCAGGGACAAGCCTGTGAAGAGCAACCAAAGAGCTCGTCCGTCTTTCCCTCAATAGATGGGAGTAGGCGCGCTTGCGGATGTGTGCGTGTGTGTGGCCACGCGTTTGCTTAGGCATCAGTGTGTGAAAAGGTAGGTGCTTTTCTCTAGCTGCGTGTGCGTGCACGTGGTGCTGGGTGCACATCTCTGGGTGCTCGTGGAAAGGTTTCTGCATGGTTTTCGCTGAGGAATCGTGTGTGTGCACATGGACAAAGAGAAGGCGCAGCAACCAGGTTCCAGCGCCGAAGAAGGCAAAAGGCGAGGTTTCCGGCGCTATCTCCTTCTCTCCCCAGAGCTAGTCGCGCAAAGCAAGCCGCTAAGCCGGCGACCGGCAAGAGAGCTACAACGAAGCATGCCGAACGGAGAAAATAGCAGCAGCTCATCTGTTCACACCTTGTTTCTGCCATGTGCTTGAACGCCAAGACGTTCGCGCTTCTGTGAGATGAAAGACGTCCTTCTGCATATGTGGTTGCTCACACCGGTGCACTTGTTAGTGTATCCATTCAGTCCTGGGCTGCGGGGCATTCAGAAGTGGCTCTGTGGAGACGTCTGCATAGAGGCAGCTGTCAGAACACGCACACTCGATTGTTCACCAAAACATATGCAGACGCGTCCTTAGCCTGTAGATTTGGATGCACAGAGTTCCCTGTGTTCGCAAGAGACAAGGGAATCGCGTCTGTGCGCACAGAAGCAATAGCGGACCGTTTCCCTCGGAGTGAACGCGAAAGAGCCGTCTATATACTCGCAGACACGGGAACGTGCCTCAATGCGGTCACAGAGGCAGCAGCTTTTGCACAGATGCTCCTGGTGATTCTGGCACTTTCCAGGCACACTCCTGAAAGTCGCGCACACTGCTGTTCACTCGCTAAACGACCTCTTGGGAAACACGTCTCCGGTCGACGGACCGCTCAGATTGCTTCTCGTGTAACTGTGAACTGTGTCAGCGCAGGGAATCCGTCTCTGTTGAGCAGATGTCAATCCTGCCTCGCTTTTGCTTTGTTGCCTCTACCAAGATGATTTCCCGTTTCTCTCTTCACTGGAGCAGGCAGACACAGCCAACGCACATCAAGTGTCAAGAGACACGCTCTGCTGAGCTCAACGCTTGTGCAGATGCACATGTGCGACGAAGTCAACACACGTGCTTGTGGAGAGAAAGAAAGGGACTCCCAGGCGTGTGGAGCGACGGGGAGAAAGAGCGGGCGCTGAGGAACACAGTTTCAAACAGACTGTCTCCACACAAACAGGCACCTGTCTGCAGGTATCCTAGATCTTGATTCTTGAACTTGAGGAAACACGCGTCTGAGCAAAACTCCCAAACGCTTCCAGGAAAGACACAGGCTCTCCCACAAGCACACAAGTGTTTGCCCTCAGCTATAGATCAGGGACAAGCCTGTGAAGAGCAACCAAAGAGCTCGTCCGTCTTTCCCTCAATAGATGGGAGTAGGCGCGCTTGCGGATGTGTGCGTGTGTGTGGCCACGCGTTTGCTTAGGCATCAGTGTGTGAAAAGGTAGGTGCTTTTCTCTAGCTGCGTGTGCGTGCACGTGGTGCTGGGTGCACATCCCTGGGTGCTCGTGGAAAGGTTTCTGCATGGTTTTCGCTGAGGAATCGTGTGTGTGCACATGGACAAAGAGAAGGCGCAGCAACCAGGTTCCAGCGCCGAAGAAGGCAAAAGGCGAGGTTTCCGGCGCTATCTCCTTCTCTCCCCAGAGCTAGTCGCGCAAAGCAAGCCGCTAAGCCGGCGACCGGCAAGAGAGCTACAACGAAGCATGCCGAACGGAGAAAATAGCAGCAGCTCATCTCTTCACACCTTGTTTCTGCCATGTGCTTGAACGCCAAGACGTTCGCGCTTCTGTGAGATGAAAGACGTCCTTCTGCATATGTGGTTGCTCACACCGGTGCACTTGTTAGTGTATCCATTCAGTCCTGGGCTGCGGGGCATTCAGAAGTGGCTCTGTGGAGACGTCTGCATAGAGGCAGCTGTCAGAACACGCACACTCGATTGTTCACCAAAACATATGCAGACGCGTCCTTAGCCTGTAGATTTGGATGCACAGAGTTCCCTGTGTTCGCAAGAGACAAGGGAATCGCGTCTGTGCGCACAGAAGCAATAGCGGACCGTTTCCCTCGGAGTGAACGCGAAAGAGCCGTCTATATACTCGCAGACACGGGAACGTGCCTCAATGCGGTCACAGAGGCAGCAGCTTTTGCACAGATGCTCCTGGTGATTCTGGCACTTTCCAGGCACACTCCTGAAAGTCGCGCACACTGCTGTTCACTCGCTAAACGACCTCTTGGGAAACACGTCTCCGGTCGACGGACCGCTCAGATTGCTTCTCGTGTAACTGTGAACTGTGTCAGCGCAGGGAATCCGTCTCTGTTGAGCAGATGTCAATCCTGCCTCGCTTTTGCTTTGTTGCCTCTACCAAGATGATTTCCCGTTTCTCTCTTCACTGGAGCAGGCAGACACAGCCAACGCACATCAAGTGTCAAGAGACACGCTCTGCTGAGCTCAACGCTTGTGCAGATGCACATGTGCGACGAAGTCAACACACGTGCTTGTGGAGAGAAAGAAAGGGACTCCCAGGCGTGTGGAGCGACGGGGAGAAAGAGCGGGCGCTGAGGAACACAGTTTCAAACAGACTGTCTCCACACAAACAGGCACCTGTCTGCAGGTATCCTAGATCTTGATTCTTGAACTTGAGGAAACACGCGTCTGAGCAAAACTCCCAAACGCTTCCAGGAAAGACACAGGCTCTCCCACAAGCACACAAGTGTTTGCCCTCAGCTATAGATCAGGGACAAGCCTGTGAAGAGCAACCAAAGAGCTCGTCCGTCTTTCCCTCAATAGATGGGAGTAGGCGCGCTTGCGGATGTGTGCGTGTGTGTGGCCACGCGTTTGCTTAGGCATCAGTGTGTGAAAAGGTAGGTGCTTTTCTCTAGCTGCGTGTGCGTGCACGTGGTGCTGGGTGCACATCCCTGGGTGCTCGTGGAAAGGTTTCTGCATGGTTTTCGCTGAGGAATCGTGTGTGTGCACATGGACAAAGAGAAGGCGCAGCAACCAGGTTCCAGCGCCGAAGAAGGCAAAAGGCGAGGTTTCCGGCGCTATCTCCTTCTCTCCCCAGAGCTAGTCGCGCAAAGCAAGCCGCTAAGCCGGCGACCGGCAAGAGAGCTACAACGAAGCATGCCGAACGGAGAAAATAGCAGCAGCTCATCTCTTCACACCTTGTTTCTGCCATGTGCTTGAACGCCAAGACGTTCGCGCTTCTGTGAGATGAAAGACGTCCTTCTGCATATGTGGTTGCTCACACCGGTGCACTTGTTAGTGTATCCATTCAGTCCTGGGCTGCGGGGCATTCAGAAGTGGCTCTGTGGAGACGTCTGCATAGAGGCAGCTGTCAGAACACGCACACTCGATTGTTCACCAAAACATATGCAGACGCGTCCTTAGCCTGTAGATTTGGATGCACAGAGTTCCCTGTGTTCGCAAGAGACAAGGGAATCGCGTCTGTGCGCACAGAAGCAATAGCGGACCGTTTCCCTCGGAGTGAACGCGAAAGAGCCGTCTATATACTCGCAGACACGCGAACGTGCCTCAATGCGGTCACAGAGGCAGCAGCTTTTGCACAGATGCTCCTGGTGATTCTGGCACTTTCCAGGCACACTCCTGAAAGTCGCGCACACTGCTGTTCACTCGCTAAACGACCTCTTGGGAAACACGTCTCCGGTCGACGGACCGCTCAGATTGCTTCTCGTGTAACTGTGAACTGTGTCAGCGCAGGGAATCCGTCTCTGTTGAGCAGATGTCAATCCTGCCTCGCTTTTGCTTTGTTGCCTCTACCAAGATGATTTCCCGTTTCTCTCTTCACTGGAGCAGGCAGACACAGCCAACGCACATCAAGTGTCAAGAGACACGCTCTGCTGAGCTCAACGCTTGTGCAGATGCACATGTGCGACGAAGTCAACACACGTGCTTGTGGAGAGAAAGAAAGGGACTCCCAGGCGTGTGGAGCGACGGGGAGAAAGAGCGGGCGCTGAGGAACACAGTTTCAAACAGACTGTCTCCACACAAACAGGCACCTGTCTGCAGGTATCCTAGATCTTGATTCTTGAACTTGAGGAAACACGCGTCTGAGCAAAACTCCCAAACGCTTCCAGGAAAGACACAGGCTCTCCCACAAGCACACAAGTGTTTGCCCTCAGCTATAGATCAGGGACAAGCCTGTGAAGAGCAACCAAAGAGCTCGTCCGTCTTTCCCTCAATAGATGGGAGTAGGCGCGCTTGCGGATGTGTGCGTGTGTGTGGCCACGCGTTTGCTTAGGCATCAGTGTGTGAAAAGGTAGGTGCTTTTCTCTAGCTGCGTGTGCGTGCACGTGGTGCTGGGTGCACATCCCTGGGTGCTCGTGGAAAGGTTTCTGCATGGTTTTCGCTGAGGAATCGTGTGTGTGCACATGGACAAAGAGAAGGCGCAGCAACCAGGTTCCAGCGCCGAAGAAGGCAAAAGGCGAGGTTTCCGGCGCTATCTCCTTCTCTCCCCAGAGCTAGTCGCGCAAAGCAAGCCGCTAAGCCGGCGACCGGCAAGAGAGCTACAACGAAGCATGCCGAACGGAGAAAATAGCAGCAGCTCATCTCTTCACACCTTGTTTCTGCCATGTGCTTGAACGCCAAGACGTTCGCGCTTCTGTGAGATGAAAGACGTCCTTCTGCATATGTGGTTGCTCACACCGGTGCACTTGTTAGTGTATCCATTCAGTCCTGGGCTGCGGGGCATTCAGAAGTGGCTCTGTGGAGACGTCTGCATAGAGGCAGCTGTCAGAACACGCACACTCGATTGTTCACCAAAACATATGCAGACGCGTCCTTAGCCTGTAGATTTGGATGCACAGAGTTCCCTGTGTTCGCAAGAGACAAGGGAATCGCGTCTGTGCGCACAGAAGCAATAGCGGACCGTTTCCCTCGGAGTGAACGCGAAAGAGCCGTCTATATACTCGCAGACACGCGAACGTGCCTCAATGCGGTCACAGAGGCAGCAGCTTTTGCACAGATGCTCCTGGTGATTCTGGCACTTTCCAGGCACACTCCTGAAAGTCGCGCACACTGCTGTTCACTCGCTAAACGACCTCTTGGGAAACACGTCTCCGGTCGACGGACCGCTCAGATTGCTTCTCGTGTAACTGTGAACTGTGTCAGCGCAGGGAATCCGTCTCTGTTGAGCAGATGTCAATCCTGCCTCGCTTTTGCTTTGTTGCCTCTACCAAGATGATTTCCCGTTTCTCTCTTCACTGGAGCAGGCAGACACAGCCAACGCACATCAAGTGTCAAGAGACACGCTCTGCTGAGCTCAACGCTTGTGCAGATGCACATGTGCGACGAAGTCAACACACGTGCTTGTGGAGAGAAAGAAAGGGACTCCCAGGCGTGTGGAGCGACGGGGAGAAAGAGCGGGCGCTGAGGAACACAGTTTCAAACAGACTGTCTCCACACAAACAGGCACCTGTCTGCAGGTATCCTAGATCTTGATTCTTGAACTTGAGGAAACACGCGTCTGAGCAAAACTCCCAAACGCTTCCAGGAAAGACACAGGCTCTCCCACAAGCACACAAGTGTTTGCCCTCAGCTATAGATCAGGGACAAGCCTGTGAAGAGCAACCAAAGAGCTCGTCCGTCTTTCCCTCAATAGATGGGAGTAGGCGCGCTTGCGGATGTGTGCGTGTGTGTGGCCACGCGTTTGCTTAGGCATCAGTGTGTGAAAAGGTAGGTGCTTTTCTCTAGCTGCGTGTGCGTGCACGTGGTGCTGGGTGCACATCCCTGGGTGCTCGTGGAAAGGTTTCTGCATGGTTTTCGCTGAGGAATCGTGTGTGTGCACATGGACAAAGAGAAGGCGCAGCAACCAGGTTCCAGCGCCGAAGAAGGCAAAAGGCGAGGTTTCCGGCGCTATCTCCTTCTCTCCCCAGAGCTAGTCGCGCAAAGCAAGCCGCTAAGCCGGCGACCGGCAAGAGAGCTACAACGAAGCATGCCGAACGGAGAAAATAGCAGCAGCTCATCTCTTCACACCTTGTTTCTGCCATGTGCTTGAACGCCAAGACGTTCGCGCTTCTGTGAGATGAAAGACGTCCTTCTGCATATGTGGTTGCTCACACCGGTGCACTTGTTAGTGTATCCATTCAGTCCTGGGCTGCGGGGCATTCAGAAGTGGCTCTGTGGAGACGTCTGCATAGAGGCAGCTGTCAGAACACGCACACTCGATTGTTCACCAAAACATATGCAGACGCGTCCTTAGCCTGTAGATTTGGATGCACAGAGTTCCCTGTGTTCGCAAGAGACAAGGGAATCGCGTCTGTGCGCACAGAAGCAATAGCGGACCGTTTCCCTCGGAGTGAACGCGAAAGAGCCGTCTATATACTCGCAGACACGCGAACGTGCCTCAATGCGGTCACAGAGGCAGCAGCTTTTGCACAGATGCTCCTGGTGATTCTGGCACTTTCCAGGCACACTCCTGAAAGTCGCGCACACTGCTGTTCACTCGCTAAACGACCTCTTGGGAAACACGTCTCCGGTCGACGGACCGCTCAGATTGCTTCTCGTGTAACTGTGAACTGTGTCAGCGCAGGGAATCCGTCTCTGTTGAGCAGATGTCAATCCTGCCTCGCTTTTGCTTTGTTGCCTCTACCAAGATGATTTCCCGTTTCTCTCTTCACTGGAGCAGGCAGACACAGCCAACGCACATCAAGTGTCAAGAGACACGCTCTGCTGAGCTCAACGCTTGTGCAGATGCACATGTGCGACGAAGTCAACACACGTGCTTGTGGAGAGAAAGAAAGGGACTCCCAGGCGTGTGGAGCGACGGGGAGAAAGAGCGGGCGCTGAGGAACACAGTTTCAAACAGACTGTCTCCACACAAACAGGCACCTGTCTGCAGGTATCCTAGATCTTGATTCTTGAACTTGAGGAAACACGCGTCTGAGCAAAACTCCCAAACGCTTCCAGGAAAGACACAGGCTCTCCCACAAGCACACAAGTGTTTGCCCTCAGCTATAGATCAGGGACAAGCCTGTGAAGAGCAACCAAAGAGCTCGTCCGTCTTTCCCTCAATAGATGGGAGTAGGCGCGCTTGCGGATGTGTGCGTGTGTGTGGCCACGCGTTTGCTTAGGCATCAGTGTGTGAAAAGGTAGGTGCTTTTCTCTAGCTGCGTGTGCGTGCACGTGGTGCTGGGTGCACATCCCTGGGTGCTCGTGGAAAGGTTTCTGCATGGTTTTCGCTGAGGAATCGTGTGTGTGCACATGGACAAAGAGAAGGCGCAGCAACCAGGTTCCAGCGCCGAAGAAGGCAAAAGGCGAGGTTTCCGGCGCTATCTCCTTCTCTCCCCAGAGCTAGTCGCGCAAAGCAAGCCGCTAAGCCGGCGACCGGCAAGAGAGCTACAACGAAGCATGCCGAACGGAGAAAATAGCAGCAGCTCATCTCTTCACACCTTGTTTCTGCCATGTGCTTGAACGCCAAGACGTTCGCGCTTCTGTGAGATGAAAGACGTCCTTCTGCATATGTGGTTGCTCACACCGGTGCACTTGTTAGTGTATCCATTCAGTCCTGGGCTGCGGGGCATTCAGAAGTGGCTCTGTGGAGACGTCTGCATAGAGGCAGCTGTCAGAACACGCACACTCGATTGTTCACCAAAACATATGCAGACGCGTCCTTAGCCTGTAGATTTGGATGCACAGAGTTCCCTGTGTTCGCAAGAGACAAGGGAATCGCGTCTGTGCGCACAGAAGCAATAGCGGACCGTTTCCCTCGGAGTGAACGCGAAAGAGCCGTCTATATACTCGCAGACACGGGAACGTGCCTCAATGCGGTCACAGAGGCAGCAGCTTTTGCACAGATGCTCCTGGTGATTCTGGCACTTTCCAGGCACACTCCTGAAAGTCGCGCACACTGCTGTTCACTCGCTAAACGACCTCTTGGGAAACACGTCTCCGGTCGACGGACCGCTCAGATTGCTTCTCGTGTAACTGTGAACTGTGTCAGCGCAGGGAATCCGTCTCTGTTGAGCAGATGTCAATCCTGCCTCGCTTTTGCTTTGTTGCCTCTACCAAGATGATTTCCCGTTTCTCTCTTCACTGGAGCAGGCAGACACAGCCAACGCACATCAAGTGTCAAGAGACACGCTCTGCTGAGCTCAACGCTTGTGCAGATGCACATGTGCGACGAAGTCAACACACGTGCTTGTGGAGAGAAAGAAAGGGACTCCCAGGCGTGTGGAGCGACGGGGAGAAAGAGCGGGCGCTGAGGAACACAGTTTCAAACAGACTGTCTCCACACAAACAGGCACCTGTCTGCAGGTATCCTAGATCTTGATTCTTGAACTTGAGGAAACACGCGTCTGAGCAAAACTCCCAAACGCTTCCAGGAAAGACACAGGCTCTCCCACAAGCACACAAGTGTTTGCCCTCAGCTATAGATCAGGGACAAGCTTGTGAAGAGATGCCCTGCTATTCTTTCGCCTTATGGCATCATGTGTTTCGTTCCTCTTGGAGATCGATTGTTAAACGTCTTTCCTCGGGCGACTGTGAAGCATTTGCCAGCGGAGGAGAAGTAGCACGGAGCAGCATTCAGTACTGCCTACGAGTGTCTTTGCTACCCTACTAGCGGAGCTCCAAGAACAGGCACACATCTTCAGGTACCTTCCAAATGTGGATTCCCCTGCAGCCCCGTAGGCGGGCGTGCAGTACGCCAACCGTCAACGGACGTTTTTCCCCTCAAGCCTGTCAGGACGTTGCTCGTCCGTCTTTCCCTCAATAGATGGGAGTAGGCGCGCTTGCGGATGTGTGCGTGTGTGTGGCCACGCGTTTGCTTAGGCATCAGTGTGTGAAAAGGTAGGTGCTTTTCTCTAGCTGCGTGTGCGTGCACGTGGTGCTGGGTGCACATCCCTGGGTGCTCGTGGAAAGGTTTCTGCATGGTTTTCGCTGAGGAATCGTGTGTGTGCACATGGACAAAGAGAAGGCGCAGCAACCAGGTTCCAGCGCCGAAGAAGGCAAAAGGCAAGGTTTCCGGCGCTATCTCCTTCACTCCCCAGTCCTAGTCGCGCAAAGCAAGCCGCTAAGCCGGCGACCGGCAAGAGAGCTACAACGAAGCATGCCGAACGGAGAAAATAGCAGCAGCTCATCTGTTCACACCTTGTTTCTGCCATGTGCTTGAACGCCAAGACGTTCGCGCTTCTGTGAGATGAAAGACGTCCTTCTGCATATGTGGTTGCTCACACCGGTGCACTTGTTAGTGTATCCATTCAGTCCTGGGCTGCGGGGCATTCAGAAGTGGCTCTGTGGAGACGTCTGCATAGAGGCAGCTGTCAGAACACGCACACTCGATTGTTCACCAAAACATATGCAGACGCGTCCTTAGCCTGTAGATTTGGATGCACAGAGTTCCCTGTGTTCGCAAGAGACAAGGGAATCGCGTCTGTGCGCACAGAAGCAATAGCGGACCGTTTCCCTCGGAGTGAACGCGAAAGAGCCGTCTATATACTCGCAGACACGGGAACGTGCCTCAATGCGGTCACAGAGGCAGCAGCTTTTGCACAGATGCTCCTGGTGATTCTGGCACTTTCCAGGCACACTCCTGAAAGTCGCGCACACTGCTGTTCACTCGCTAAACGACCTCTTGGGAAACACGTCTCCGGTCGACGGACCGCTCAGATTGCTTCTCGTGTAACTGTGAACTGTGTCAGCGCAGGGAATCCGTCTCTGTTGAGCAGATGTCAATCCTGCCTCGCTTTTGCTTTGTTGCCTCTACCAAGATGATTTCCCGTTTCTCTCTTCACTGGAGCAGGCAGACACAGCCAACGCACATCAAGTGTCAAGAGACACGCTCTGCTGAGCTCAACGCTTGTGCAGATGCACATGTGCGACGAAGTCAACACACGTGCTTGTGGAGAGAAAGAAAGGGACTCCCAGGCGTGTGGAGCGACGGGGAGAAAGAGCGGGCGCTGAGGAACACAGTTTCAAACAGACTGTCTCCACACAAACAGGCACCTGTCTGCAGGTATCCTAGATCTTGATTCTTGAACTTGAGGAAACACGCGTCTGAGCAAAACTCCCAAACGCTTCCAGGAAAGACACAGGCTCTCCCACAAGCACACAAGTGTTTGCCCTCAGCTATAGATCAGGGACAAGCCTGTGAAGAGATGCCCTGCTATTCTTTCGCCTTATGGCATCATGTGTTTCGTTCCTCTTGGAGATCGATTGTTAAACGTCTTTCCTCGGGCGACTGTGAAGCATTTGCCAGCGGAGGAGAAGTAGCACGGAGCAGCATTCAGTACTGCCTACGAGTGTCTTTGCTACCCTACTAGCGGAGCTCCAAGAACAGGCACACATCTTCAGGTACCTTCCAAATGTGGATTCCCCTGCAGCCCCGTAGGCGGGCGTGCAGTACGCCAACCGTCAACGGACGTTTTTCCCCTCAAGCCTGTCAGGACGTTGCTCGTCCGTCTTTCCCTCAATAGATGGGAGTAGGCGCGCTTGCGGATGTGTGCGTGTGTGTGGCCACGCGTTTGCTTAGGCATCAGTGTGTGAAAAGGTAGGTGCTTTTCTCTAGCTGCGTGTGCGTGCACGTGGTGCTGGGTGCACATCCCTGGGTGCTCGTGGAAAGGTTTCTGCATGGTTTTCGCTGAGGAATCGTGTGTGTGCACATGGACAAAGAGAAGGCGCAGCAACCAGGTTCCAGCGCCGAAGAAGGCAAAAGGCGAGGTTTCCGGCGCTATCTCCTTCTCTCCCCAGAGCTAGTCGCGCAAAGCAAGCCGCTAAGCCGGCGACCGGCAAGAGAGCTACAACGAAGCATGCCGAACGGAGAAAATAGCAGCAGCTCATCTGTTCACACCTTGTTTCTGCCATGTGCTTGAACGCCAAGACGTTCGCGCTTCTGTGAGATGAAAGACGTCCTTCTGCATATGTGGTTGCTCACACCGGTGCACTTGTTAGTGTATCCATTCAGTCCTGGGCTGCGGGGCATTCAGAAGTGGCTCTGTGGAGACGTCTGCATAGAGGCAGCTGTCAGAACACGCACACTCGATTGTTCACCAAAACATATGCAGACGCGTCCTTAGCCTGTAGATTTGGATGCACAGAGTTCCCTGTGTTCGCAAGAGACAAGGGAATCGCGTCTGTGCGCACAGAAGCAATAGCGGACCGTTTCCCTCGGAGTGAACGCGAAAGAGCCGTCTATATACTCGCAGACACGGGAACGTGCCTCAATGCGGTCACAGAGGCAGCAGCTTTTGCACAGATGCTCCTGGTGATTCTGGCACTTTCCAGGCACACTCCTGAAAGTCGCGCACACTGCTGTTCACTCGCTAAACGACCTCTTGGGAAACACGTCTCCGGTCGACGGACCGCTCAGATTGCTTCTCGTGTAACTGTGAACTGTGTCAGCGCAGGGAATCCGTCTCTGTTGAGCAGATGTCAATCCTGCCTCGCTTTTGCTTTGTTGCCTCTACCAAGATGATTTCCCGTTTCTCTCTTCACTGGAGCAGGCAGACACAGCCAACGCACATCAAGTGTCAAGAGACACGCTCTGCTGAGCTCAACGCTTGTGCAGATGCACATGTGCGACGAAGTCAACACACGTGCTTGTGGAGAGAAAGAAAGGGACTCCCAGGCGTGTGGAGCGACGGGGAGAAAGAGCGGGCGCTGAGGAACACAGTTTCAAACAGACTGTCTCCACACAAACAGGCACCTGTCTGCAGGTATCCTAGATCTTGATTCTTGAACTTGAGGAAACACGCGTCTGAGCAAAACTCCCAAACGCTTCCAGGAAAGACACAGGCTCTCCCACAAGCACACAAGTGTTTGCCCTCAGCTATAGATCAGGGACAAGCCTGTGAAGAGCAACCAAAGAGCTCGTCCGTCTTTCCCTCAATAGATGGGAGTAGGCGCGCTTGCGGATGTGTGCGTGTGTGTGGCCACGCGTTTGCTTAGGCATCAGTGTGTGAAAAGGTAGGTGCTTTTCTCTAGCTGCGTGTGCGTGCACGTGGTGCTGGGTGCACATCCCTGGGTGCTCGTGGAAAGGTTTCTGCATGGTTTTCGCTGAGGAATCGTGTGTGTGCACATGGACAAAGAGAAGGCGCAGCAACCAGGTTCCAGCGCCGAAGAAGGCAAAAGGCGAGGTTTCCGGCGCTATCTCCTTCTCTCCCCAGAGCTAGTCGCGCAAAGCAAGCCGCTAAGCCGGCGACCGGCAAGAGAGCTACAACGAAGCATGCCGAACGGAGAAAATAGCAGCAGCTCATCTCTTCACACCTTGTTTCTGCCATGTGCTTGAACGCCAAGACGTTCGCGCTTCTGTGAGATGAAAGACGTCCTTCTGCATATGTGGTTGCTCACACCGGTGCACTTGTTAGTGTATCCATTCAGTCCTGGGCTGCGGGGCATTCAGAAGTGGCTCTGTGGAGACGTCTGCATAGAGGCAGCTGTCAGAACACGCACACTCGATTGTTCACCAAAACATATGCAGACGCGTCCTTAGCCTGTAGATTTGGATGCACAGAGTTCCCTGTGTTCGCAAGAGACAAGGGAATCGCGTCTGTGCGCACAGAAGCAATAGCGGACCGTTTCCCTCGGAGTGAACGCGAAAGAGCCGTCTATATACTCGCAGACACGCGAACGTGCCTCAATGCGGTCACAGAGGCAGCAGCTTTTGCACAGATGCTCCTGGTGATTCTGGCACTTTCCAGGCACACTCCTGAAAGTCGCGCACACTGCTGTTCACTCGCTAAACGACCTCTTGGGAAACACGTCTCCGGTCGACGGACCGCTCAGATTGCTTCTCGTGTAACTGTGAACTGTGTCAGCGCAGGGAATCTGTCTCTGTTGAGCAGATGTCAATCCTGCCTCGCTTTTGCTTTGTTGCCTCTACCAAGATGATTTCCCGTTTCTCTCTTCACTGGAGCAGGCAGACACAGCCAACGCACATCAAGTGTCAAGAGACACGCTCTGCTGAGCTCAACGCTTGTGCAGATGCACATGTGCGACGAAGTCAACACACGTGCTTGTGGAGAGAAAGAAAGGGACTCCCAGGCGTGTGGAGCGACGGGGAGAAAGAGCGGGCGCTGAGGAACACAGTTTCAAACAGACTGTCTCCACACAAACAGGCACCTGTCTGCAGGTATCCTAGATCTTGATTCTTGAACTTGAGGAAACACGCGTCTGAGCAAAACTCCCAAACGCTTCCAGGAAAGACACAGGCTCTCCCACAAGCACACAAGTGTTTGCCCTCAGCTATAGATCAGGGACAAGCCTGTGAAGAGCAACCAAAGAGCTCGTCCGTCTTTCCCTCAATAGATGGGAGTAGGCGCGCTTGCGGATGTGTGCGTGTGTGTGGCCACGCGTTTGCTTAGGCATCAGTGTGTGAAAAGGTAGGTGCTTTTCTCTAGCTGCGTGTGCGTGCACGTGGTGCTGGGTGCACATCCCTGGGTGCTCGTGGAAAGGTTTCTGCATGGTTTTCGCTGAGGAATCGTGTGTGTGCACATGGACAAAGAGAAGGCGCAGCAACCAGGTTCCAGCGCCGAAGAAGGCAAAAGGCGAGGTTTCCGGCGCTATCTCCTTCTCTCCCCAGAGCTAGTCGCGCAAAGCAAGCCGCTAAGCCGGCGACCGGCAAGAGAGCTACAACGAAGCATGCCGAACGGAGAAAATAGCAGCAGCTCATCTCTTCACACCTTGTTTCTGCCATGTGCTTGAACGCCAAGACGTTCGCGCTTCTGTGAGATGAAAGACGTCCTTCTGCATATGTGGTTGCTCACACCGGTGCACTTGTTAGTGTATCCATTCAGTCCTGGGCTGCGGGGCATTCAGAAGTGGCTCTGTGGAGACGTCTGCATAGAGGCAGCTGTCAGAACACGCACACTCGATTGTTCACCAAAACATATGCAGACGCGTCCTTAGCCTGTAGATTTGGATGCACAGAGTTCCCTGTGTTCGCAAGAGACAAGGGAATCGCGTCTGTGCGCACAGAAGCAATAGCGGACCGTTTCCCTCGGAGTGAACGCGAAAGAGCCGTCTATATACTCGCAGACACGCGAACGTGCCTCAATGCGGTCACAGAGGCAGCAGCTTTTGCACAGATGCTCCTGGTGATTCTGGCACTTTCCAGGCACACTCCTGAAAGTCGCGCACACTGCTGTTCACTCGCTAAACGACCTCTTGGGAAACACGTCTCCGGTCGACGGACCGCTCAGATTGCTTCTCGTGTAACTGTGAACTGTGTCAGCGCAGGGAATCCGTCTCTGTTGAGCAGATGTCAATCCTGCCTCGCTTTTGCTTTGTTGCCTCTACCAAGATGATTTCCCGTTTCTCTCTTCACTGGAGCAGGCAGACACAGCCAACGCACATCAAGTGTCAAGAGACACGCTCTGCTGAGCTCAACGCTTGTGCAGATGCACATGTGCGACGAAGTCAACACACGTGCTTGTGGAGAGAAAGAAAGGGACTCCCAGGCGTGTGGAGCGACGGGGAGAAAGAGCGGGCGCTGAGGAACACAGTTTCAAACAGACTGTCTCCACACAAACAGGCACCTGTCTGCAGGTATCCTAGATCTTGATTCTTGAACTTGAGGAAACACGCGTCTGAGCAAAACTCCCAAACGCTTCCAGGAAAGACACAGGCTCTCCCACAAGCACACAAGTGTTTGCCCTCAGCTATAGATCAGGGACAAGCCTGTGAAGAGCAACCAAAGAGCTCGTCCGTCTTTCCCTCAATAGATGGGAGTAGGCGCGCTTGCGGATGTGTGCGTGTGTGTGGCCACGCGTTTGCTTAGGCATCAGTGTGTGAAAAGGTAGGTGCTTTTCTCTAGCTGCGTGTGCGTGCACGTGGTGCTGGGTGCACATCCCTGGGTGCTCGTGGAAAGGTTTCTGCATGGTTTTCGCTGAGGAATCGTGTGTGTGCACATGGACAAAGAGAAGGCGCAGCAACCAGGTTCCAGCGCCGAAGAAGGCAAAAGGCGAGGTTTCCGGCGCTATCTCCTTCTCTCCCCAGAGCTAGTCGCGCAAAGCAAGCCGCTAAGCCGGCGACCGGCAAGAGAGCTACAACGAAGCATGCCGAACGGAGAAAATAGCAGCAGCTCATCTGTTCACACCTTGTTTCTGCCATGTGCTTGAACGCCAAGACGTTCGCGCTTCTGTGAGATGAAAGACGTCCTTCTGCATATGTGGTTGCTCACACCGGTGCACTTGTTAGTGTATCCATTCAGTCCTGGGCTGCGGGGCATTCAGAAGTGGCTCTGTGGAGACGTCTGCATAGAGGCAGCTGTCAGAACACGCACACTCGATTGTTCACCAAAACATATGCAGACGCGTCCTTAGCCTGTAGATTTGGATGCACAGAGTTCCCTGTGTTCGCAAGAGACAAGGGAATCGCGTCTGTGCGCACAGAAGCAATAGCGGACCGTTTCCCTCGGAGTGAACGCGAAAGAGCCGTCTATATACTCGCAGACACGCGAACGTGCCTCAATGCGGTCACAGAGGCAGCAGCTTTTGCACAGATGCTCCTGGTGATTCTGGCACTTTCCAGGCACACTCCTGAAAGTCGCGCACACTGCTGTTCACTCGCTAAACGACCTCTTGGGAAACACGTCTCCGGTCGACGGACCGCTCAGATTGCTTCTCGTGTAACTGTGAACTGTGTCAGCGCAGGGAATCTGTCTCTGTTGAGCAGATGTCAATCCTGCCTCGCTTTTGCTTTGTTGCCTCTACCAAGATGATTTCCCGTTTCTCTCTTCACTGGAGCAGGCAGACACAGCCAACGCACATCAAGTGTCAAGAGACACGCTCTGCTGAGCTCAACGCTTGTGCAGATGCACATGTGCGACGAAGTCAACACACGTGCTTGTGGAGAGAAAGAAAGGGACTCCCAGGCGTGTGGAGCGACGGGGAGAAAGAGCGGGCGCTGAGGAACACAGTTTCAAACAGACTGTCTCCACACAAACAGGCACCTGTCTGCAGGTATCCTAGATCTTGATTCTTGAACTTGAGGAAACACGCGTCTGAGCAAAACTCCCAAACGCTTCCAGGAAAGACACAGGCTCTCCCACAAGCACACAAGTGTTTGCCCTCAGCTATAGATCAGGGACAAGCCTGTGAAGAGCAACCAAAGAGCTCGTCCGTCTTTCCCTCAATAGATGGGAGTAGGCGCGCTTGCGGATGTGTGCGTGTGTGTGGCCACGCGTTTGCTTAGGCATCAGTGTGTGAAAAGGTAGGTGCTTTTCTCTAGCTGCGTGTGCGTGCACGTGGTGCTGGGTGCACATCCCTGGGTGCTCGTGGAAAGGTTTCTGCATGGTTTTCGCTGAGGAATCGTGTGTGTGCACATGGACAAAGAGAAGGCGCAGCAACCAGGTTCCAGCGCCGAAGAAGGCAAAAGGCGAGGTTTCCGGCGCTATCTCCTTCTCTCCCCAGAGCTAGTCGCGCAAAGCAAGCCGCTAAGCCGGCGACCGGCAAGAGAGCTACAACGAAGCATGCCGAACGGAGAAAATAGCAGCAGCTCATCTCTTCACACCTTGTTTCTGCCATGTGCTTGAACGCCAAGACGTTCGCGCTTCTGTGAGATGAAAGACGTCCTTCTGCATATGTGGTTGCTCACACCGGTGCACTTGTTAGTGTATCCATTCAGTCCTGGGCTGCGGGGCATTCAGAAGTGGCTCTGTGGAGACGTCTGCATAGAGGCAGCTGTCAGAACACGCACACTCGATTGTTCACCAAAACATATGCAGACGCGTCCTTAGCCTGTAGATTTGGATGCACAGAGTTCCCTGTGTTCGCAAGAGACAAGGGAATCGCGTCTGTGCGCACAGAAGCAATAGCGGACCGTTTCCCTCGGAGTGAACGCGAAAGAGCCGTCTATATACTCGCAGACACGCGAACGTGCCTCAATGCGGTCACAGAGGCAGCAGCTTTTGCACAGATGCTCCTGGTGATTCTGGCACTTTCCAGGCACACTCCTGAAAGTCGCGCACACTGCTGTTCACTCGCTAAACGACCTCTTGGGAAACACGTCTCCGGTCGACGGACCGCTCAGATTGCTTCTCGTGTAACTGTGAACTGTGTCAGCGCAGGGAATCCGTCTCTGTTGAGCAGATGTCAATCCTGCCTCGCTTTTGCTTTGTTGCCTCTACCAAGATGATTTCCCGTTTCTCTCTTCACTGGAGCAGGCAGACACAGCCAACGCACATCAAGTGTCAAGAGACACGCTCTGCTGAGCTCAACGCTTGTGCAGATGCACATGTGCGACGAAGTCAACACACGTGCTTGTGGAGAGAAAGAAAGGGACTCCCAGGCGTGTGGAGCGACGGGGAGAAAGAGCGGGCGCTGAGGAACACAGTTTCAAAGAGACTGTCTCCACACAAACAGGCACCTGTCTGCAGGTATCCTAGATCTTGATTCTTGAACTTGAGGAAACACGCGTCTGAGCAAAACTCCCAAACGCTTCCAGGAAAGACACAGGCTCTCCCACAAGCACACAAGTGTTTGCCCTCAGCTATAGATCAGGGACAAGCCTGTGAAGAGCAACCAAAGAGCTCGTCCGTCTTTCCCTCAATAGATGGGAGTAGGCGCGCTTGCGGATGTGTGCGTGTGTGTGGCCACGCGTTTGCTTAGGCATCAGTGTGTGAAAAGGTAGGTGCTTTTCTCTAGCTGCGTGTGCGTGCACGTGGTGCTGGGTGCACATCCCTGGGTGCTCGTGGAAAGGTTTCTGCATGGTTTTCGCTGAGGAATCGTGTGTGTGCACATGGACAAAGAGAAGGCGCAGCAACCAGGTTCCAGCGCCGAAGAAGGCAAAAGGCGAGGTTTCCGGCGCTATCTCCTTCTCTCCCCAGAGCTAGTCGCGCAAAGCAAGCCGCTAAGCCGGCGACCGGCAAGAGAGCTACAACGAAGCATGCCGAATGGAGAAAATAGCAGCAGCTCATCTGTTCACACCTTGTTTCTGCCATGTGCTTGAACGCCAAGACGTTCGCGCTTCTGTGAGATGAAAGACGTCCTTCTGCATATGTGGTTGCTCACACCGGTGCACTTGTTAGTGTATCCATTCAGTCCTGGGCTGCGGGGCATTCAGAAGTGGCTCTGTGGAGACGTCTGCATAGAGGCAGCTGTCAGAACACGCACACTCGATTGTTCACCAAAACATATGCAGACGCGTCCTTAGCCTGTAGATTTGGATGCACAGAGTTCCCTGTGTTCGCAAGAGACAAGGGAATCGCGTCTGTGCGCACAGAAGCAATAGCGGACCGTTTCCCTCGGAGTGAACGCGAAAGAGCCGTCTATATACTCGCAGACACGGGAACGTGCCTCAATGCGGTCACAGAGGCAGCAGCTTTTGCACAGATGCTCCTGGTGATTCTGGCACTTTCCAGGCACACTCCTGAAAGTCGCGCACACTGCTGTTCACTCGCTAAACGACCTCTTGGGAAACACGTCTCCGGTCGACGGACCGCTCAGATTGCTTCTCGTGTAACTGTGAACTGTGTCAGCGCAGGGAATCCGTCTCTGTTGAGCAGATGTCAATCCTGCCTCGCTTTTGCTTTGTTGCCTCTACCAAGATGATTTCCCGTTTCTCTCTTCACTGGAGCAGGCAGACACAGCCAACGCACATCAAGTGTCAAGAGACACGCTCTGCTGAGCTCAACGCTTGTGCAGATGCACATGTGCGACGAAGTCAACACACGTGCTTGTGGAGAGAAAGAAAGGGACTCCCAGGCGTGTGGAGCGACGGGGAGAAAGAGCGGGCGCTGAGGAACACAGTTTCAAACAGACTGTCTCCACACAAACAGGCACCTGTCTGCAGGTATCCTAGATCTTGATTCTTGAACTTGAGGAAACACGCGTCTGAGCAAAACTCCCAAACGCTTCCAGGAAAGACACAGGCTCTCCCACAAGCACACAAGTGTTTGCCCTCAGCTATAGATCAGGGACAAGCCTGTGAAGAGATGCCCTGCTATTCTTTCGCCTTATGGCATCATGTGTTTCGTTCCTCTTGGAGATCGATTGTTAAACGTCTTTCCTCGGGCGACTGTGAAGCATTTGCCAGCGGAGGAGAAGTAGCACGGAGCAGCATTCAGTACTGCCTACGAGTGTCTTTGCTACCCTACTAGCGGAGCTCCAAGAACAGGCACACATCTTCAGGTACCTTCCAAATGTGGATTCCCCTGCAGCCCCGTAGGCGGGCGTGCAGTACGCCAACCGTCAACGGACGTTTTTCCCCTCAAGCCTGTCAGGACGTTGCTCGTCCGTCTTTCCCTCAATAGATGGGAGTAGGCGCGCTTGCGGATGTGTGCGTGTGTGTGGCCACGCGTTTGCTTAGGCATCAGTGTGTGAAAAGGTAGGTGCTTTTCTCTAGCTGCGTGTGCGTGCACGTGGTGCTGGGTGCACATCCCTGGGTGCTCGTGGAAAGGTTTCTGCATGGTTTTCGCTGAGGAATCGTGTGTGTGCACATGGACAAAGAGAAGGCGCAGCAACCAGGTTCCAGCGCCGAAGAAGGCAAAAGGCGAGGTTTCCGGCGCTATCTCCTTCTCTCCCCAGAGCTAGTCGCGCAAAGCAAGCCGCTAAGCCGGCGACCGGCAAGAGAGCTACAACGAAGCATGCCGAACGGAGAAAATAGCAGCAGCTCATCTCTTCACACCTTGTTTCTGCCATGTGCTTGAACGCCAAGACGTTCGCGCTTCTGTGACATGAAAGACGTCCTTCTGCATATGTGGTTGCTCACACCGGTGCACTTGTTAGTGTATCCATTCAGTCCTGGGCTGCGGGGCATTCAGAAGTGGCTCTGTGGAGACGTCTGCATAGAGGCAGCTGTCAGAACACGCACACTCGATTGTTCACCAAAACATATGCAGACGCGTCCTTAGCCTGTAGATTTGGATGCACAGAGTTCCCTGTGTTCGCAAGAGACAAGGGAATCGCGTCTGTGCGCACAGAAGCAATAGCGGACCGTTTCCCTTGGAGTGAACGCGAAAGAGCCGTCTATATACTCGCAGACACGCGAACGTGCCTCAATGCGGTCACAGAGGCAGCAGCTTTTGCACAGATGCTCCTGGTGATTCTGGCACTTTCCAGGCACACTCCTGAAAGTCGCGCACACTGCTGTTCACTCGCTAAACGACCTCTTGGGAAACACGTCTCCGGTCGACGGACCGCTCAGATTGCTTCTCGTGTAACTGTGAACTGTGTCAGCGCAGGGAATCCGTCTCTGTTGAGCAGATGTCAATCCTGCCTCGCTTTTGCTTTGTTGCCTCTACCAAGATGATTTCCCGTTTCTCTCTTCACTGGAGCAGGCAGACACAGCCAACGCACATCAAGTGTCAAGAGACACGCTCTGCTGAGCTCAACGCTTGTGCAGATGCACATGTGCGACGAAGTCAACACACGTGCTTGTGGAGAGAAAGAAAGGGACTCCCAGGCGTGTGGAGCGACGGGGAGAAAGAGCGGGCGCTGAGGAACACAGTTTCAAACAGACTGTCTCCACACAAACAGGCACCTGTCTGCAGGTATCCTAGATCTTGATTCTTGAACTTGAGGAAACACGCGTCTGAGCAAAACTCCCAAACGCTTCCAGGAAAGACACAGGCTCTCCCACAAGCACACAAGTGTTTGCCCTCAGCTATAGATCAGGGACAAGCCTGTGAAGAGCAACCAAAGAGCTCGTCCGTCTTTCCCTCAATAGATGGGAGTAGGCGCGCTTGCGGATGTGTGCGTGTGTGTGGCCACGCGTTTGCTTAGGCATCAGTGTGTGAAAAGGTAGGTGCTTTTCTCTAGCTGCGTGTGCGTGCACGTGGTGCTGGGTGCACATCCCTGGGTGCTCGTGGAAAGGTTTCTGCATGGTTTTCGCTGAGGAATCGTGTGTGTGCACATGGACAAAGAGAAGGCGCAGCAACCAGGTTCCAGCGCCGAAGAAGGCAAAAGGCGAGGTTTCCGGCGCTATCTCCTTCTCTCCCCAGAGCTAGTCGCGCAAAGCAAGCCGCTAAGCCGGCGACCGGCAAGAGAGCTACAACGAAGCATGCCGAACGGAGAAAATAGCAGCAGCTCATCTGTTCACACCTTGTTTCTGCCATGTGCTTGAACGCCAAGACGTTCGCGCTTCTGTGAGATGAAAGACGTCCTTCTGCATATGTGGTTGCTCACACCGGTGCACTTGTTAGTGTATCCATTCAGTCCTGGGCTGCGGGGCATTCAGAAGTGGCTCTGTGGAGACGTCTGCATAGAGGCAGCTGTCAGAACACGCACACTCGATTGTTCACCAAAACATATGCAGACGCGTCCTTAGCCTGTAGATTTGGATGCACAGAGTTCCCTGTGTTCGCAAGAGACAAGGGAATCGCGTCTGTGCGCACAGAAGCAATAGCGGACCGTTTCCCTCGGAGTGAACGCGAAAGAGCCGTCTATATACTCGCAGACACGCGAACGTGCCTCAATGCGGTCACAGAGGCAGCAGCTTTTGCACAGATGCTCCTGGTGATTCTGGCACTTTCCAGGCACACTCCTGAAAGTCGCGCACACTGCTGTTCACTCGCTAAACGACCTCTTGGGAAACACGTCTCCGGTCGACGGACCGCTCAGATTGCTTCTCGTGTAACTGTGAACTGTGTCAGCGCAGGGAATCCGTCTCTGTTGAGCAGATGTCAATCCTGCCTCGCTTTTGCTTTGTTGCCTCTACCAAGATGATTTCCCGTTTCTCTCTTCACTGGAGCAGGCAGACACAGCCAACGCACATCAAGTGTCAAGAGACACGCTCTGCTGAGCTCAACGCTTGTGCAGATGCACATGTGCGACGAAGTCAACACACGTGCTTGTGGAGAGAAAGAAAGGGACTCCCAGGCGTGTGGAGCGACGGGGAGAAAGAGCGGGCGCTGAGGAACACAGTTTCAAACAGACTGTCTCCACACAAACAGGCACCTGTCTGCAGGTATCCTAGATCTTGATTCTTGAACTTGAGGAAACACGCGTCTGAGCAAAACTCCCAAACGCTTCCAGGAAAGACACAGGCTCTCCCACAAGCACACAAGTGTTTGCCCTCAGCTATAGATCAGGGACAAGCCTGTGAAGAGCAATCAAAGAGCTCGTCCGTCTTTCCCTCAATAGATGGGAGTAGGCGCGCTTGCGGATGTGTGCGTGTGTGTGGCCACGCGTTTGCTTAGGCATCAGTGTGTGAAAAGGTAGGTGCTTTTCTCTAGCTGCGTGTGCGTGCACGTGGTGCTGGGTGCACATCCCTGGGTGCTCGTGGAAAGGTTTCTGCATGGTTTTCGCTGAGGAATCGTGTGTGTGCACATGGACAAAGAGAAGGCGCAGCAACCAGGTTCCAGCGCCGAAGAAGGCAAAAGGCGAGGTTTCCGGCGCTATCTCCTTCTCTCCCCAGAGCTAGTCGCGCAAAGCAAGCCGCTAAGCCGGCGACCGGCAAGAGAGCTACAACGAAGCATGCCGAACGGAGAAAATAGCAGCAGCTCATCTGTTCACACCTTGTTTCTGCCATGTGCTTGAACGCCAAGACGTTCGCGCTTCTGTGAGATGAAAGACGTCCTTCTGCATATGTGGTTGCTCACACCGGTGCACTTGTTAGTGTATCCATTCAGTCCTGGGCTGCGGGGCATTCAGAAGTGGCTCTGTGGAGACGTCTGCATAGAGGCAGCTGTCAGAACACGCACACTCGATTGTTCACCAAAACATATGCAGACGCGTCCTTAGCCTGTAGATTTGGATGCACAGAGTTCCCTGTGTTCGCAAGAGACAAGGGAATCGCGTCTGTGCGCACAGAAGCAATAGCGGACCGTTTCCCTCGGAGTGAACGCGAAAGAGCCGTCTATATACTCGCAGACACGCGAACGTGCCTCAATGCGGTCACAGAGGCAGCAGCTTTTGCACAGATGCTCCTGGTGATTCTGGCACTTTCCAGGCACACTCCTGAAAGTCGCGCACACTGCTGTTCACTCGCTAAACGACCTCTTGGGAAACACGTCTCCGGTCGACGGACCGCTCAGATTGCTTCTCGTGTAACTGTGAACTGTGTCAGCGCAGGGAATCCGTCTCTGTTGAGCAGATGTCAATCCTGCCTCGCTTTTGCTTTGTTGCCTCTACCAAGATGATTTCCCGTTTCTCTCTTCACTGGAGCAGGCAGACACAGCCAACGCACATCAAGTGTCAAGAGACACGCTCTGCTGAGCTCAACGCTTGTGCAGATGCACATGTGCGACGAAGTCAACACACGTGCTTGTGGAGAGAAAGAAAGGGACTCCCAGGCGTGTGGAGCGACGGGGAGAAAGAGCGGGCGCTGAGGAACACAGTTTCAAACAGACTGTCTCCACACAAACAGGCACCTGTCTGCAGGTATCCTAGATCTTGATTCTTGAACTTGAGGAAACACGCGTCTGAGCAAAACTCCCAAACGCTTCCAGGAAAGACACAGGCTCTCCCACAAGCACACAAGTGTTTGCCCTCAGCTATAGATCAGGGACAAGCCTGTGAAGAGCAACCAAAGAGCTCGTCCGTCTTTCCCTCAATAGATGGGAGTAGGCGCGCTTGCGGATGTGTGCGTGTGTGTGGCCACGCGTTTGCTTAGGCATCAGTGTGTGAAAAGGTAGGTGCTTTTCTCTAGCTGCGTGTGCGTGCACGTGGTGCTGGGTGCACATCCCTGGGTGCTCGTGGAAAGGTTTCTGCATGGTTTTCGCTGAGGAATCGTGTGTGTGCACATGGACAAAGAGAAGGCGCAGCAACCAGGTTCCAGCGCCGAAGAAGGCAAAAGGCGAGGTTTCCGGCGCTATCTCCTTCTCTCCCCAGAGCTAGTCGCGCAAAGCAAGCCGCTAAGCCGGCGACCGGCAAGAGAGCTACAACGAAGCATGCCGAACGGAGAAAATAGCAGCAGCTCATCTGTTCACACCTTGTTTCTGCCATGTGCTTGAACGCCAAGACGTTCGCGCTTCTGTGAGATGAAAGACGTCCTTCTGCATATGTGGTTGCTCACACCGGTGCACTTGTTAGTGTATCCATTCAGTCCTGGGCTGCGGGGCATTCAGAAGTGGCTCTGTGGAGACGTCTGCATAGAGGCAGCTGTCAGAACACGCACACTCGATTGTTCACCAAAACATATGCAGACGCGTCCTTAGCCTGTAGATTTGGATGCACAGAGTTCCCTGTGTTCGCAAGAGACAAGGGAATCGCGTCTGTGCGCACAGAAGCAATAGCGGACCGTTTCCCTCGGAGTGAACGCGAAAGAGCCGTCTATATACTCGCAGACACGCGAACGTGCCTCAATGCGGTCACAGAGGCAGCAGCTTTTGCACAGATGCTCCTGGTGATTCTGGCACTTTCCAGGCACACTCCTGAAAGTCGCGCACACTGCTGTTCACTCGCTAAACGACCTCTTGGGAAACACGTCTCCGGTCGACGGACCGCTCAGATTGCTTCTCGTGTAACTGTGAACTGTGTCAGCGCAGGGAATCCGTCTCTGTTGAGCAGATGTCGATCCTGCCTCGCTTTTGCTTTGTTGCCTCTACCAAGATGATTTCCCGTTTCTCTCTTCACTGGAGCAGGCAGACACAGCCAACGCACATCAAGTGTCAAGAGACACGCTCTGCTGAGCTCAACGCTTGTGCAGATGCACATGTGCGACGAAGTCAACACACGTGCTTGTGGAGAGAAAGAAAGGGACTCCCAGGCGTGTGGAGCGACGGGGAGAAAGAGCGGGCGCTGAGGAACACAGTTTCAAACAGACTGTCTCCACACAAACAGGCACCTGTCTGCAGGTATCCTAGATCTTGATTCTTGAACTTGAGGAAACACGCGTCTGAGCAAAACTCCCAAACGCTTCCAGGAAAGACACAGGCTCTCCCACAAGCACACAAGTGTTTGCCCTCAGCTATAGATCAGGGACAAGCCTGTGAAGAGCAACCAAAGAGCTCGTCCGTCTTTCCCTCAATAGATGGGAGTAGGCGCGCTTGCGGATGTGTGCGTGTGTGTGGCCACGCGTTTGCTTAGGCATCAGTGTGTGAAAAGGTAGGTGCTTTTCTCTAGCTGCGTGTGCGTGCACGTGGTGCTGGGTGCACATCCCTGGGTGCTCGTGGAAAGGTTTCTGCATGGTTTTCGCTGAGGAATCGTGTGTGTGCACATGGACAAAGAGAAGGCGCAGCAACCAGGTTCCAGCGCCGAAGAAGGCAAAAGGCGAGGTTTCCGGCGCTATCTCCTTCTCTCCCCAGAGCTAGTCGCGCAAAGCAAGCCGCTAAGCCGGCGACCGGCAAGAGAGCTACAACGAAGCATGCCGAACGGAGAAAATAGCAGCAGCTCATCTGTTCACACCTTGTTTCTGCCATGTGCTTGAACGCCAAGACGTTCGCGCTTCTGTGAGATGAAAGACGTCCTTCTGCATATGTGGTTGCTCACACCGGTGCACTTGTTAGTGTATCCATTCAGTCCTGGGCTGCGGGGCATTCAGAAGTGGCTCTGTGGAGACGTCTGCATAGAGGCAGCTGTCAGAACACGCACACTCGATTGTTCACCAAAACATATGCAGACGCGTCCTTAGCCTGTAGATTTGGATGCACAGAGTTCCCTGTGTTCGCAAGAGACAAGGGAATCGCGTCTGTGCGCACAGAAGCAATAGCGGACCGTTTCCCTCGGAGTGAACGCGAAAGAGCCGTCTATATACTCGCAGACACGCGAACGTGCCTCAATGCGGTCACAGAGGCAGCAGCTTTTGCACAGATGCTCCTGGTGATTCTGGCACTTTCCAGGCACACTCCTGAAAGTCGCGCACACTGCTGTTCACTCGCTAAACGACCTCTTGGGAAACACGTCTCCGGTCGACGGACCGCTCAGATTGCTTCTCGTGTAACTGTGAACTGTGTCAGCGCAGGGAATCCGTCTCTGTTGAGCAGATGTCAATCCTGCCTCGCTTTTGCTTTGTTGCCTCTACCAAGATGATTTCCCGTTTCTCTCTTCACTGGAGCAGGCAGACACAGCCAACGCACATCAAGTGTCAAGAGACACGCTCTGCTGAGCTCAACGCTTGTGCAGATGCACATGTGCGACGAAGTCAACACACGTGCTTGTGGAGAGAAAGAAAGGGACTCCCAGGCGTGTGGAGCGACGGGGAGAAAGAGCGGGCGCTGAGGAACACAGTTTCAAACAGACTGTCTCCACACAAACAGGCACCTGTCTGCAGGTATCCTAGATCTTGATTCTTGAACTTGAGGAAACACGCGTCTGAGCAAAACTCCCAAACGCTTCCAGGAAAGACACAGGCTCTCCCACAAGCACACAAGTGTTTGCCCTCAGCTATAGATCAGGGACAAGCCTGTGAAGAGCAACCAAAGAGCTCGTCCGTCTTTCCCTCAATAGATGGGAGTAGGCGCGCTTGCGGATGTGTGCGTGTGTGTGGCCACGCGTTTGCTTAGGCATCAGTGTGTGAAAAGGTAGGTGCTTTTCTCTAGCTGCGTGTGCGTGCACGTGGTGCTGGGTGCACATCCCTGGGTGCTCGTGGAAAGGTTTCTGCATGGTTTTCGCTGAGGAATCGTGTGTGTGCACATGGACAAAGAGAAGGCGCAGCAACCAGGTTCCAGCGCCGAAGAAGGCAAAAGGCGAGGTTTCCGGCGCTATCTCCTTCTCTCCCCAGAGCTAGTCGCGCAAAGCAAGCCGCTAAGCCGGCGACCGGCAAGAGAGCTACAACGAAGCATGCCGAACGGAGAAAATAGCAGCAGCTCATCTGTTCACACCTTGTTTCTGCCATGTGCTTGAACGCCAAGACGTTCGCGCTTCTGTGAGATGAAAGACGTCCTTCTGCATATGTGGTTGCTCACACCGGTGCACTTGTTAGTGTATCCATTCAGTCCTGGGCTGCGGGGCATTCAGAAGTGGCTCTGTGGAGACGTCTGCATAGAGGCAGCTGTCAGAACACGCACACTCGATTGTTCACCAAAACATATGCAGACGCGTCCTTAGCCTGTAGATTTGGATGCACAGAGTTCCCTGTGTTCGCAAGAGACAAGGGAATCGCGTCTGTGCGCACAGAAGCAATAGCGGACCGTTTCCCTCGGAGTGAACGCGAAAGAGCCGTCTATATACTCGCAGACACGCGAACGTGCCTCAATGCGGTCACAGAGGCAGCAGCTTTTGCACAGATGCTCCTGGTGATTCTGGCACTTTCCAGGCACACTCCTGAAAGTCGCGCACACTGCTGTTCACTCGCTAAACGACCTCTTGGGAAACACGTCTCCGGTCGACGGACCGCTCAGATTGCTTCTCGTGTAACTGTGAACTGTGTCAGCGCAGGGAATCCGTCTCTGTTGAGCAGATGTCGATCCTGCCTCGCTTTTGCTTTGTTGCCTCTACCAAGATGATTTCCCGTTTCTCTCTTCACTGGAGCAGGCAGACACAGCCAACGCACATCAAGTGTCAAGAGACACGCTCTGCTGAGCTCAACGCTTGTGCAGATGCACATGTGCGACGAAGTCAACACACGTGCTTGTGGAGAGAAAGAAAGGGACTCCCAGGCGTGTGGAGCGACGGGGAGAAAGAGCGGGCGCTGAGGAACACAGTTTCAAACAGACTGTCTCCACACAAACAGGCACCTGTCTGCAGGTATCCTAGATCTTGATTCTTGAACTTGAGGAAACACGCGTCTGAGCAAAACTCCCAAACGCTTCCAGGAAAGACACAGGCTCTCCCACAAGCACACAAGTGTTTGCCCTCAGCTATAGATCAGGGACAAGCCTGTGAAGAGCAACCAAAGAGCTCGTCCGTCTTTCCCTCAATAGATGGGAGTAGGCGCGCTTGCGGATGTGTGCGTGTGTGTGGCCACGCGTTTGCTTAGGCATCAGTGTGTGAAAAGGTAGGTGCTTTTCTCTAGCTGCGTGTGCGTGCACGTGGTGCTGGGTGCACATCCCTGGGTGCTCGTGGAAAGGTTTCTGCATGGTTTTCGCTGAGGAATCGTGTGTGTGCACATGGACAAAGAGAAGGCGCAGCAACCAGGTTCCAGCGCCGAAGAAGGCAAAAGGCGAGGTTTCCGGCGCTATCTCCTTCTCTCCCCAGAGCTAGTCGCGCAAAGCAAGCCGCTAAGCCGGCGACCGGCAAGAGAGCTACAACGAAGCATGCCGAACGGAGAAAATAGCAGCAGCTCATCTGTTCACACCTTGTTTCTGCCATGTGCTTGAACGCCAAGACGTTCGCGCTTCTGTGAGATGAAAGACGTCCTTCTGCATATGTGGTTGCTCACACCGGTGCACTTGTTAGTGTATCCATTCAGTCCTGGGCTGCGGGGCATTCAGAAGTGGCTCTGTGGAGACGTCTGCATAGAGGCAGCTGTCAGAACACGCACACTCGATTGTTCACCAAAACATATGCAGACGCGTCCTTAGCCTGTAGATTTGGATGCACAGAGTTCCCTGTGTTCGCAAGAGACAAGGGAATCGCGTCTGTGCGCACAGAAGCAATAGCGGACCGTTTCCCTCGGAGTGAACGCGAAAGAGCCGTCTATATACTCGCAGACACGCGAACGTGCCTCAATGCGGTCACAGAGGCAGCAGCTTTTGCACAGATGCTCCTGGTGATTCTGGCACTTTCCAGGCACACTCCTGAAAGTCGCGCACACTGCTGTTCACTCGCTAAACGACCTCTTGGGAAACACGTCTCCGGTCGACGGACCGCTCAGATTGCTTCTCGTGTAACTGTGAACTGTGTCAGCGCAGGGAATCCGTCTCTGTTGAGCAGATGTCAATCCTGCCTCGCTTTTGCTTTGTTGCCTCTACCAAGATGATTTCCCGTTTCTCTCTTCACTGGAGCAGGCAGACACAGCCAACGCACATCAAGTGTCAAGAGACACGCTCTGCTGAGCTCAACGCTTGTGCAGATGCACATGTGCGACGAAGTCAACACACGTGCTTGTGGAGAGAAAGAAAGGGACTCCCAGGCGTGTGGAGCGACGGGGAGAAAGAGCGGGCGCTGAGGAACACAGTTTCAAACAGACTGTCTCCACACAAACAGGCACCTGTCTGCAGGTATCCTAGATCTTGATTCTTGAACTTGAGGAAACACGCGTCTGAGCAAAACTCCCAAACGCTTCCAGGAAAGACACAGGCTCTCCCACAAGCACACAAGTGTTTGCCCTCAGCTATAGATCAGGGACAAGCCTGTGAAGAGCAACCAAAGAGCTCGTCCGTCTTTCCCTCAATAGATGGGAGTAGGCGCGCTTGCGGATGTGTGCGTGTGTGTGGCCACGCGTTTGCTTAGGCATCAGTGTGTGAAAAGGTAGGTGCTTTTCTCTAGCTGCGTGTGCGTGCACGTGGTGCTGGGTGCACATCCCTGGGTGCTCGTGGAAAGGTTTCTGCATGGTTTTCGCTGAGGAATCGTGTGTGTGCACATGGACAAAGAGAAGGCGCAGCAACCAGGTTCCAGCGCCGAAGAAGGCAAAAGGCGAGGTTTCCGGCGCTATCTCCTTCTCTCCCCAGAGCTAGTCGCGCAAAGCAAGCCGCTAAGCCGGCGACCGGCAAGAGAGCTACAACGAAGCATGCCGAACGGAGAAAATAGCAGCAGCTCATCTGTTCACACCTTGTTTCTGCCATGTGCTTGAACGCCAAGACGTTCGCGCTTCTGTGAGATGAAAGACGTCCTTCTGCATATGTGGTTGCTCACACCGGTGCACTTGTTAGTGTATCCATTCAGTCCTGGGCTGCGGGGCATTCAGAAGTGGCTCTGTGGAGACGTCTGCATAGAGGCAGCTGTCAGAACACGCACACTCGATTGTTCACCAAAACATATGCAGACGCGTCCTTAGCCTGTAGATTTGGATGCACAGAGTTCCCTGTGTTCGCAAGAGACAAGGGAATCGCGTCTGTGCGCACAGAAGCAATAGCGGACCGTTTCCCTCGGAGTGAACGCGAAAGAGCCGTCTATATACTCGCAGACACGCGAACGTGCCTCAATGCGGTCACAGAGGCAGCAGCTTTTGCACAGATGCTCCTGGTGATTCTGGCACTTTCCAGGCACACTCCTGAAAGTCGCGCACACTGCTGTTCACTCGCTAAACGACCTCTTGGGAAACACGTCTCCGGTCGACGGACCGCTCAGATTGCTTCTCGTGTAACTGTGAACTGTGTCAGCGCAGGGAATCCGTCTCTGTTGAGCAGATGTCAATCCTGCCTCGCTTTTGCTTTGTTGCCTCTACCAAGATGATTTCCCGTTTCTCTCTTCACTGGAGCAGGCAGACACAGCCAACGCACATCAAGTGTCAAGAGACACGCTCTGCTGAGCTCAACGCTTGTGCAGATGCACATGTGCGACGAAGTCAACACACGTGCTTGTGGAGAGAAAGAAAGGGACTCCCAGGCGTGTGGAGCGACGGGGAGAAAGAGCGGGCGCTGAGGAACACAGTTTCAAACAGACTGTCTCCACACAAACAGGCACCTGTCTGCAGGTATCCTAGATCTTGATTCTTGAACTTGAGGAAACACGCGTCTGAGCAAAACTCCCAAACGCTTCCAGGAAAGACACAGGCTCTCCCACAAGCACACAAGTGTTTGCCCTCAGCTATAGATCAGGGACAAGCCTGTGAAGAGCAACCAAAGAGCTCGTCCGTCTTTCTCTCAATAGATGGGAGTAGGCGCGCTTGCGGATGTGTGCGTGTGTGTGGCCACGCGTTTGCTTAGGCATCAGTGTGTGAAAAGGTAGGTGCTTTTCTCTAGCTGCGTGTGCGTGCACGTGGTGCTGGGTGCACATCCCTGGGTGCTCGTGGAAAGGTTTCTGCATGGTTTTCGCTGAGGAATCGTGTGTGTGCACATGGACAAAGAGAAGGCGCAGCAACCAGGTTCCAGCGCCGAAGAAGGCAAAAGGCGAGGTTTCCGGCGCTATCTCCTTCTCTCCCCAGAGCTAGTCGCGCAAAGCAAGCCGCTAAGCCGGCGACCGGCAAGAGAGCTACAACGAAGCATGCCGAACGGAGAAAATAGCAGCAGCTCATCTGTTCACACCTTGTTTCTGCCATGTGCTTGAACGCCAAGACGTTCGCGCTTCTGTGAGATGAAAGACGTCCTTCTGCATATGTGGTTGCTCACACCGGTGCACTTGTTAGTGTATCCATTCAGTCCTGGGCTGCGGGGCATTCAGAAGTGGCTCTGTGGAGACGTCTGCATAGAGGCAGCTGTCAGAACACGCACACTCGATTGTTCACCAAAACATATGCAGACGCGTCCTTAGCCTGTAGATTTGGATGCACAGAGTTCCCTGTGTTCGCAAGAGACAAGGGAATCGCGTCTGTGCGCACAGAAGCAATAGCGGACCGTTTCCCTCGGAGTGAACGCGAAAGAGCCGTCTATATACTCGCAGACACGCGAACGTGCCTCAATGCGGTCACAGAGGCAGCAGCTTTTGCACAGATGCTCCTGGTGATTCTGGCACTTTCCAGGCACACTCCTGAAAGTCGCGCACACTGCTGTTCACTCGCTAAACGACCTCTTGGGAAACACGTCTCCGGTCGACGGACCGCTCAGATTGCTTCTCGTGTAACTGTGAACTGTGTCAGCGCAGGGAATCCGTCTCTGTTGAGCAGATGTCAATCCTGCCTCGCTTTTGCTTTGTTGCCTCTACCAAGATGATTTCCCGTTTCTCTCTTCACTGGAGCAGGCAGACACAGCCAACGCACATCAAGTGTCAAGAGACACGCTCTGCTGAGCTCAACGCTTGTGCAGATGCACATGTGCGACGAAGTCAACACACGTGCTTGTGGAGAGAAAGAAAGGGACTCCCAGGCGTGTGGAGCGACGGGGAGAAAGAGCGGGCGCTGAGGAACACAGTTTCAAACAGACTGTCTCCACACAAACAGGCACCTGTCTGCAGGTATCCTAGATCTTGATTCTTGAACTTGAGGAAACACGCGTCTGAGCAAAACTCCCAAACGCTTCCAGGAAAGACACAGGCTCTCCCACAAGCACACAAGTGTTTGCCCTCAGCTATAGATCAGGGACAAGCCTGTGAAGAGCAACCAAAGAGCTCGTCCGTCTTTCCCTCAATAGATGGGAGTAGGCGCGCTTGCGGATGTGTGCGTGTGTGTGGCCACGCGTTTGCTTAGGCATCAGTGTGTGAAAAGGTAGGTGCTTTTCTCTAGCTGCGTGTGCGTGCACGTGGTGCTGGGTGCACATCCCTGGGTGCTCGTGGAAAGGTTTCTGCATGGTTTTCGCTGAGGAATCGTGTGTGTGCACATGGACAAAGAGAAGGCGCAGCAACCAGGTTCCAGCGCCGAAGAAGGCAAAAGGCGAGGTTTCCGGCGCTATCTCCTTCTCTCCCCAGAGCTAGTCGCGCAAAGCAAGCCGCTAAGCCGGCGACCGGCAAGAGAGCTACAACGAAGCATGCCGAACGGAGAAAATAGCAGCAGCTCATCTGTTCACACCTTGTTTCTGCCATGTGCTTGAACGCCAAGACGTTCGCGCTTCTGTGAGATGAAAGACGTCCTTCTGCATATGTGGTTGCTCACACCGGTGCACTTGTTAGTGTATCCATTCAGTCCTGGGCTGCGGGGCATTCAGAAGTGGCTCTGTGGAGACGTCTGCATAGAGGCAGCTGTCAGAACACGCACACTCGATTGTTCACCAAAACATATGCAGACGCGTCCTTAGCCTGTAGATTTGGATGCACAGAGTTCCCTGTGTTCGCAAGAGACAAGGGAATCGCGTCTGTGCGCACAGAAGCAATAGCGGACCGTTTCCCTCGGAGTGAACGCGAAAGAGCCGTCTATATACTCGCAGACACGCGAACGTGCCTCAATGCGGTCACAGAGGCAGCAGCTTTTGCACAGATGCTCCTGGTGATTCTGGCACTTTCCAGGCACACTCCTGAAAGTCGCGCACACTGCTGTTCACTCGCTAAACGACCTCTTGGGAAACACGTCTCCGGTCGACGGACCGCTCAGATTGCTTCTCGTGTAACTGTGAACTGTGTCAGCGCAGGGAATCCGTCTCTGTTGAGCAGATGTCGATCCTGCCTCGCTTTTGCTTTGTTGCCTCTACCAAGATGATTTCCCGTTTCTCTCTTCACTGGAGCAGGCAGACACAGCCAACGCACATCAAGTGTCAAGAGACACGCTCTGCTGAGCTCAACGCTTGTGCAGATGCACATGTGCGACGAAGTCAACACACGTGCTTGTGGAGAGAAAGAAAGGGACTCCCAGGCGTGTGGAGCGACGGGGAGAAAGAGCGGGCGCTGAGGAACACAGTTTCAAACAGACTGTCTCCACACAAACAGGCACCTGTCTGCAGGTATCCTAGATCTTGATTCTTGAACTTGAGGAAACACGCGTCTGAGCAAAACTCCCAAACGCTTCCAGGAAAGACACAGGCTCTCCCACAAGCACACAAGTGTTTGCCCTCAGCTATAGATCAGGGACAAGCCTGTGAAGAGCAACCAAAGAGCTCGTCCGTCTTTCCCTCAATAGATGGGAGTAGGCGCGCTTGCGGATGTGTGCGTGTGTGTGGCCACGCGTTTGCTTAGGCATCAGTGTGTGAAAAGGTAGGTGCTTTTCTCTAGCTGCGTGTGCGTGCACGTGGTGCTGGGTGCACATCCCTGGGTGCTCGTGGAAAGGTTTCTGCATGGTTTTCGCTGAGGAATCGTGTGTGTGCACATGGACAAAGAGAAGGCGCAGCAACCAGGTTCCAGCGCCGAAGAAGGCAAAAGGCGAGGTTTCCGGCGCTATCTCCTTCTCTCCCCAGAGCTAGTCGCGCAAAGCAAGCCGCTAAGCCGGCGACCGGCAAGAGAGCTACAACGAAGCATGCCGAACGGAGAAAATAGCAGCAGCTCATCTGTTCACACCTTGTTTCTGCCATGTGCTTGAACGCCAAGACGTTCGCGCTTCTGTGAGATGAAAGACGTCCTTCTGCATATGTGGTTGCTCACACCGGTGCACTTGTTAGTGTATCCATTCAGTCCTGGGCTGCGGGGCATTCAGAAGTGGCTCTGTGGAGACGTCTGCATAGAGGCAGCTGTCAGAACACGCACACTCGATTGTTCACCAAAACATATGCAGACGCGTCCTTAGCCTGTAGATTTGGATGCACAGAGTTCCCTGTGTTCGCAAGAGACAAGGGAATCGCGTCTGTGCGCACAGAAGCAATAGCGGACCGTTTCCCTCGGAGTGAACGCGAAAGAGCCGTCTATATACTCGCAGACACGCGAACGTGCCTCAATGCGGTCACAGAGGCAGCAGCTTTTGCACAGATGCTCCTGGTGATTCTGGCACTTTCCAGGCACACTCCTGAAAGTCGCGCACACTGCTGTTCACTCGCTAAACGACCTCTTGGGAAACACGTCTCCGGTCGACGGACCGCTCAGATTGCTTCTCGTGTAACTGTGAACTGTGTCAGCGCAGGGAATCCGTCTCTGTTGAGCAGATGTCAATCCTGCCTCGCTTTTGCTTTGTTGCCTCTACCAAGATGATTTCCCGTTTCTCTCTTCACTGGAGCAGGCAGACACAGCCAACGCACATCAAGTGTCAAGAGACACGCTCTGCTGAGCTCAACGCTTGTGCAGATGCACATGTGCGACGAAGTCAACACACGTGCTTGTGGAGAGAAAGAAAGGGACTCCCAGGCGTGTGGAGCGACGGGGAGAAAGAGCGGGCGCTGAGGAACACAGTTTCAAACAGACTGTCTCCACACAAACAGGCACCTGTCTGCAGGTATCCTAGATCTTGATTCTTGAACTTGAGGAAACACGCGTCTGAGCAAAACTCCCAAACGCTTCCAGGAAAGACACAGGCTCTCCCACAAGCACACAAGTGTTTGCCCTCAGCTATAGATCAGGGACAAGCCTGTGAAGAGCAACCAAAGAGCTCGTCCGTCTTTCCCTCAATAGATGGGAGTAGGCGCGCTTGCGGATGTGTGCGTGTGTGTGGCCACGCGTTTGCTTAGGCATCAGTGTGTGAAAAGGTAGGTGCTTTTCTCTAGCTGCGTGTGCGTGCACGTGGTGCTGGGTGCACATCCCTGGGTGCTCGTGGAAAGGTTTCTGCATGGTTTTCGCTGAGGAATCGTGTGTGTGCACATGGACAAAGAGAAGGCGCAGCAACCAGGTTCCAGCGCCGAAGAAGGCAAAAGGCGAGGTTTCCGGCGCTATCTCCTTCTCTCCCCAGAGCTAGTCGCGCAAAGCAAGCCGCTAAGCCGGCGACCGGCAAGAGAGCTACAACGAAGCATGCCGAACGGAGAAAATAGCAGCAGCTCATCTGTTCACACCTTGTTTCTGCCATGTGCTTGAACGCCAAGACGTTCGCGCTTCTGTGAGATGAAAGACGTCCTTCTGCATATGTGGTTGCTCACACCGGTGCACTTGTTAGTGTATCCATTCAGTCCTGGGCTGCGGGGCATTCAGAAGTGGCTCTGTGGAGACGTCTGCATAGAGGCAGCTGTCAGAACACGCACACTCGATTGTTCACCAAAACATATGCAGACGCGTCCTTAGCCTGTAGATTTGGATGCACAGAGTTCCCTGTGTTCGCAAGAGACAAGGGAATCGCGTCTGTGCGCACAGAAGCAATAGCGGACCGTTTCCCTCGGAGTGAACGCGAAAGAGCCGTCTATATACTCGCAGACACGCGAACGTGCCTCAATGCGGTCACAGAGGCAGCAGCTTTTGCACAGATGCTCCTGGTGATTCTGGCACTTTCCAGGCACACTCCTGAAAGTCGCGCACACTGCTGTTCACTCGCTAAACGACCTCTTGGGAAACACGTCTCCGGTCGACGGACCGCTCAGATTGCTTCTCGTGTAACTGTGAACTGTGTCAGCGCAGGGAATCCGTCTCTGTTGAGCAGATGTCAATCCTGCCTCGCTTTTGCTTTGTTGCCTCTACCAAGATGATTTCCCGTTTCTCTCTTCACTGGAGCAGGCAGACACAGCCAACGCACATCAAGTGTCAAGAGACACGCTCTGCTGAGCTCAACGCTTGTGCAGATGCACATGTGCGACGAAGTCAACACACGTGCTTGTGGAGAGAAAGAAAGGGACTCCCAGGCGTGTGGAGCGACGGGGAGAAAGAGCGGGCGCTGAGGAACACAGTTTCAAACAGACTGTCTCCACACAAACAGGCACCTGTCTGCAGGTATCCTAGATCTTGATTCTTGAACTTGAGGAAACACGCGTCTGAGCAAAACTCCCAAACGCTTCCAGGAAAGACACAGGCTCTCCCACAAGCACACAAGTGTTTGCCCTCAGCTATAGATCAGGGACAAGCCTGTGAAGAGCAACCAAAGAGCTCGTCCGTCTTTCCCTCAATAGATGGGAGTAGGCGCGCTTGCGGATGTGTGCGTGTGTGTGGCCACGCGTTTGCTTAGGCATCAGTGTGTGAAAAGGTAGGTGCTTTTCTCTAGCTGCGTGTGCGTGCACGTGGTGCTGGGTGCACATCCCTGGGTGCTCGTGGAAAGGTTTCTGCATGGTTTTCGCTGAGGAATCGTGTGTGTGCACATGGACAAAGAGAAGGCGCAGCAACCAGGTTCCAGCGCCGAAGAAGGCAAAAGGCGAGGTTTCCGGCGCTATCTCCTTCTCTCCCCAGAGCTAGTCGCGCAAAGCAAGCCGCTAAGCCGGCGACCGGCAAGAGAGCTACAACGAAGCATGCCGAACGGAGAAAATAGCAGCAGCTCATCTGTTCACACCTTGTTTCTGCCATGTGCTTGAACGCCAAGACGTTCGCGCTTCTGTGAGATGAAAGACGTCCTTCTGCATATGTGGTTGCTCACACCGGTGCACTTGTTAGTGTATCCATTCAGTCCTGGGCTGCGGGGCATTCAGAAGTGGCTCTGTGGAGACGTCTGCATAGAGGCAGCTGTCAGAACACGCACACTCGATTGTTCACCAAAACATATGCAGACGCGTCCTTAGCCTGTAGATTTGGATGCACAGAGTTCCCTGTGTTCGCAAGAGACAAGGGAATCGCGTCTGTGCGCACAGAAGCAATAGCGGACCGTTTCCCTCGGAGTGAACGCGAAAGAGCCGTCTATATACTCGCAGACACGCGAACGTGCCTCAATGCGGTCACAGAGGCAGCAGCTTTTGCACAGATGCTCCTGGTGATTCTGGCACTTTCCAGGCACACTCCTGAAAGTCGCGCACACTGCTGTTCACTCGCTAAACGACCTCTTGGGAAACACGTCTCCGGTCGACGGACCGCTCAGATTGCTTCTCGTGTAACTGTGAACTGTGTCAGCGCAGGGAATCCGTCTCTGTTGAGCAGATGTCGATCCTGCCTCGCTTTTGCTTTGTTGCCTCTACCAAGATGATTTCCCGTTTCTCTCTTCACTGGAGCACGCAGACACAGCCAACGCACATCAAGTGTCAAGAGACACGCTCTGCTGAGCTCAACGCTTGTGCAGATGCACATGTGCGACGAAGTCAACACACGTGCTTGTGGAGAGAAAGAAAGGGACTCCCAGGCGTGTGGAGCGACGGGGAGAAAGAGCGGGCGCTGAGGAACACAGTTTCAAACAGACTGTCTCCACACAAACAGGCACCTGTCTGCAGGTATCCTAGATCTTGATTCTTGAACTTGAGGAAACACGCGTCTGAGCAAAACTCCCAAACGCTTCCAGGAAAGACACAGGCTCTCCCACAAGCACACAAGTGTTTGCCCTCAGCTATAGATCAGGGACAAGCCTGTGAAGAGCAACCAAAGAGCTCGTCCGTCTTTCCCTCAATAGATGGGAGTAGGCGCGCTTGCGGATGTGTGCGTGTGTGTGGCCACGCGTTTGCTTAGGCATCAGTGTGTGAAAAGGTAGGTGCTTTTCTCTAGCTGCGTGTGCGTGCACGTGGTGCTGGGTGCACATCCCTGGGTGCTCGTGGAAAGGTTTCTGCATGGTTTTCGCTGAGGAATCGTGTGTGTGCACATGGACAAAGAGAAGGCGCAGCAACCAGGTTCCAGCGCCGAAGAAGGCAAAAGGCGAGGTTTCCGGCGCTATCTCCTTCTCTCCCCAGAGCTAGTCGCGCAAAGCAAGCCGCTAAGCCGGCGACCGGCAAGAGAGCTACAACGAAGCATGCCGAACGGAGAAAATAGCAGCAGCTCATCTGTTCACACCTTGTTTCTGCCATGTGCTTGAACGCCAAGACGTTCGCGCTTCTGTGAGATGAAAGACGTCCTTCTGCATATGTGGTTGCTCACACCGGTGCACTTGTTAGTGTATCCATTCAGTCCTGGGCTGCGGGGCATTCAGAAGTGGCTCTGTGGAGACGTCTGCATAGAGGCAGCTGTCAGAACACGCACACTCGATTGTTCACCAAAACATATGCAGACGCGTCCTTAGCCTGTAGATTTGGATGCACAGAGTTCCCTGTGTTCGCAAGAGACAAGGGAATCGCGTCTGTGCGCACAGAAGCAATAGCGGACCGTTTCCCTCGGAGTGAACGCGAAAGAGCCGTCTATATACTCGCAGACACGCGAACGTGCCTCAATGCGGTCACAGAGGCAGCAGCTTTTGCACAGATGCTCCTGGTGATTCTGGCACTTTCCAGGCACACTCCTGAAAGTCGCGCACACTGCTGTTCACTCGCTAAACGACCTCTTGGGAAACACGTCTCCGGTCGACGGACCGCTCAGATTGCTTCTCGTGTAACTGTGAACTGTGTCAGCGCAGGGAATCCGTCTCTGTTGAGCAGATGTCAATCCTGCCTCGCTTTTGCTTTGTTGCCTCTACCAAGATGATTTCCCGTTTCTCTCTTCACTGGAGCAGGCAGACACAGCCAACGCACATCAAGTGTCAAGAGACACGCTCTGCTGAGCTCAACGCTTGTGCAGATGCACATGTGCGACGAAGTCAACACACGTGCTTGTGGAGAGAAAGAAAGGGACTCCCAGGCGTGTGGAGCGACGGGGAGAAAGAGCGGGCGCTGAGGAACACAGTTTCAAACAGACTGTCTCCACACAAACAGGCACCTGTCTGCAGGTATCCTAGATCTTGATTCTTGAACTTGAGGAAACACGCGTCTGAGCAAAACTCCCAAACGCTTCCAGGAAAGACACAGGCTCTCCCACAAGCACACAAGTGTTTGCCCTCAGCTATAGATCAGGGACAAGCCTGTGAAGAGCAACCAAAGAGCTCGTCCGTCTTTCCCTCAATAGATGGGAGTAGGCGCGCTTGCGGATGTGTGCGTGTGTGTGGCCACGCGTTTGCTTAGGCATCAGTGTGTGAAAAGGTAGGTGCTTTTCTCTAGCTGCGTGTGCGTGCACGTGGTGCTGGGTGCACATCCCTGGGTGCTCGTGGAAAGGTTTCTGCATGGTTTTCGCTGAGGAATCGTGTGTGTGCACATGGACAAAGAGAAGGCGCAGCAACCAGGTTCCAGCGCCGAAGAAGGCAAAAGGCGAGGTTTCCGGCGCTATCTCCTTCTCTCCCCAGAGCTAGTCGCGCAAAGCAAGCCGCTAAGCCGGCGACCGGCAAGAGAGCTACAACGAAGCATGCCGAACGGAGAAAATAGCAGCAGCTCATCTGTTCACACCTTGTTTCTGCCATGTGCTTGAACGCCAAGACGTTCGCGCTTCTGTGAGATGAAAGACGTCCTTCTGCATATGTGGTTGCTCACACCGGTGCACTTGTTAGTGTATCCATTCAGTCCTGGGCTGCGGGGCATTCAGAAGTGGCTCTGTGGAGACGTCTGCATAGAGGCAGCTGTCAGAACACGCACACTCGATTGTTCACCAAAACATATGCAGACGCGTCCTTAGCCTGTAGATTTGGATGCACAGAGTTCCCTGTGTTCGCAAGAGACAAGGGAATCGCGTCTGTGCGCACAGAAGCAATAGCGGACCGTTTCCCTCGGAGTGAACGCGAAAGAGCCGTCTATATACTCGCAGACACGCGAACGTGCCTCAATGCGGTCACAGAGGCAGCAGCTTTTGCACAGATGCTCCTGGTGATTCTGGCACTTTCCAGGCACACTCCTGAAAGTCGCGCACACTGCTGTTCACTCGCTAAACGACCTCTTGGGAAACACGTCTCCGGTCGACGGACCGCTCAGATTGCTTCTCGTGTAACTGTGAACTGTGTCAGCGCAGGGAATCCGTCTCTGTTGAGCAGATGTCAATCCTGCCTCGCTTTTGCTTTGTTGCCTCTACCAAGATGATTTCCCGTTTCTCTCTTCACTGGAGCAGGCAGACACAGCCAACGCACATCAAGTGTCAAGAGACACGCTCTGCTGAGCTCAACGCTTGTGCAGATGCACATGTGCGACGAAGTCAACACACGTGCTTGTGGAGAGAAAGAAAGGGACTCCCAGGCGTGTGGAGCGACGGGGAGAAAGAGCGGGCGCTGAGGAACACAGTTTCAAACAGACTGTCTCCACACAAACAGGCACCTGTCTGCAGGTATCCTAGATCTTGATTCTTGAACTTGAGGAAACACGCGTCTGAGCAAAACTCCCAAACGCTTCCAGGAAAGACACAGGCTCTCCCACAAGCACACAAGTGTTTGCCCTCAGCTATAGATCAGGGACAAGCCTGTGAAGAGCAACCAAAGAGCTCGTCCGTCTTTCCCTCAATAGATGGGAGTAGGCGCGCTTGCGGATGTGTGCGTGTGTGTGGCCACGCGTTTGCTTAGGCATCAGTGTGTGAAAAGGTAGGTGCTTTTCTCTAGCTGCGTGTGCGTGCACGTGGTGCTGGGTGCACATCCCTGGGTGCTCGTGGAAAGGTTTCTGCATGGTTTTCGCTGAGGAATCGTGTGTGTGCACATGGACAAAGAGAAGGCGCAGCAACCAGGTTCCAGCGCCGAAGAAGGCAAAAGGCGAGGTTTCCGGCGCTATCTCCTTCTCTCCCCAGAGCTAGTCGCGCAAAGCAAGCCGCTAAGCCGGCGACCGGGAAGAGAGCTACAACGAAGCATGCCGAACGGAGAAAATAGCAGCAGCTCATCTGTTCACACCTTGTTTCTGCCATGTGCTTGAACGCCAAGACGTTCGCGCTTCTGTGAGATGAAAGACGTCCTTCTGCATATGTGGTTGCTCACACCGGTGCACTTGTTAGTGTATCCATTCAGTCCTGGGCTGCGGGGCATTCAGAAGTGGCTCTGTGGAGACGTCTGCATAGAGGCAGCTGTCAGAACACGCACACTCGATTGTTCACCAAAACATATGCAGACGCGTCCTTAGCCTGTAGATTTGGATGCACAGAGTTCCCTGTGTTCGCAAGAGACAAGGGAATCGCGTCTGTGCGCACAGAAGCAATAGCGGACCGTTTCCCTCGGAGTGAACGCGAAAGAGCCGTCTATATACTCGCAGACACGCGAACGTGCCTCAATGCGGTCACAGAGGCAGCAGCTTTTGCACAGATGCTCCTGGTGATTCTGGCACTTTCCAGGCACACTCCTGAAAGTCGCGCACACTGCTGTTCACTCGCTAAACGACCTCTTGGGAAACACGTCTCCGGTCGACGGACCGCTCAGATTGCTTCTCGTGTAACTGTGAACTGTGTCAGCGCAGGGAATCCGTCTCTGTTGAGCAGATGTCAATCCTGCCTCGCTTTTGCTTTGTTGCCTCTACCAAGATGATTTCCCGTTTCTCTCTTCACTGGAGCAGGCAGACACAGCCAACGCACATCAAGTGTCAAGAGACACGCTCTGCTGAGCTCAACGCTTGTGCAGATGCACATGTGCGACGAAGTCAACACACGTGCTTGTGGAGAGAAAGAAAGGGACTCCCAGGCGTGTGGAGCGACGGGGAGAAAGAGCGGGCGCTGAGGAACACAGTTTCAAACAGACTGTCTCCACACAAACAGGCACCTGTCTGCAGGTATCCTAGATCTTGATTCTTGAACTTGAGGAAACACGCGTCTGAGCAAAACTCCCAAACGCTTCCAGGAAAGACACAGGCTCTCCCACAAGCACACAAGTGTTTGCCCTCAGCTATAGATCAGGGACAAGCCTGTGAAGAGCAACCAAAGAGCTCGTCCGTCTTTCCCTCAATAGATGGGAGTAGGCGCGCTTGCGGATGTGTGCGTGTGTGTGGCCACGCGTTTGCTTAGGCATCAGTGTGTGAAAAGGTAGGTGCTTTTCTCTAGCTGCGTGTGCGTGCACGTGGTGCTGGGTGCACATCCCTGGGTGCTCGTGGAAAGGTTTCTGCATGGTTTTCGCTGAGGAATCGTGTGTGTGCACATGGACAAAGAGAAGGCGCAGCAACCAGGTTCCAGCGCCGAAGAAGGCAAAAGGCGAGGTTTCCGGCGCTATCTCCTTCTCTCCCCAGAGCTAGTCGCGCAAAGCAAGCCGCTAAGCCGGCGACCGGCAAGAGAGCTACAACGAAGCATGCCGAACGGAGAAAATAGCAGCAGCTCATCTGTTCACACCTTGTTTCTGCCATGTGCTTGAACGCCAAGACGTTCGCGCTTCTGTGAGATGAAAGACGTCCTTCTGCATATGTGGTTGCTCACACCGGTGCACTTGTTAGTGTATCCATTCAGTCCTGGGCTGCGGGGCATTCAGAAGTGGCTCTGTGGAGACGTCTGCATAGAGGCAGCTGTCAGAACACGCACACTCGATTGTTCACCAAAACATATGCAGACGCGTCCTTAGCCTGTAGATTTGGATGCACAGAGTTCCCTGTGTTCGCAAGAGACAAGGGAATCGCGTCTGTGCGCACAGAAGCAATAGCGGACCGTTTCCCTCGGAGTGAACGCGAAAGAGCCGTCTATATACTCGCAGACACGCGAACGTGCCTCAATGCGGTCACAGAGGCAGCAGCTTTTGCACAGATGCTCCTGGTGATTCTGGCACTTTCCAGGCACACTCCTGAAAGTCGCGCACACTGCTGTTCACTCGCTAAACGACCTCTTGGGAAACACGTCTCCGGTCGACGGACCGCTCAGATTGCTTCTCGTGTAACTGTGAACTGTGTCAGCGCAGGGAATCCGTCTCTGTTGAGCAGATGTCAATCCTGCCTCGCTTTTGCTTTGTTGCCTCTACCAAGATGATTTCCCGTTTCTCTCTTCACTGGAGCAGGCAGACACAGCCAACGCACATCAAGTGTCAAGAGACACGCTCTGCTGAGCTCAACGCTTGTGCAGATGCACATGTGCGACGAAGTCAACACACGTGCTTGTGGAGAGAAAGAAAGGGACTCCCAGGCGTGTGGAGCGACGGGGAGAAAGAGCGGGCGCTGAGGAACACAGTTTCAAACAGACTGTCTCCACACAAACAGGCACCTGTCTGCAGGTATCCTAGATCTTGATTCTTGAACTTGAGGAAACACGCGTCTGAGCAAAACTCCCAAACGCTTCCAGGAAAGACACAGGCTCTCCCACAAGCACACAAGTGTTTGCCCTCAGCTATAGATCAGGGACAAGCCTGTGAAGAGCAACCAAAGAGCTCGTCCGTCTTTCCCTCAATAGATGGGAGTAGGCGCGCTTGCGGATGTGTGCGTGTGTGTGGCCACGCGTTTGCTTAGGCATCAGTGTGTGAAAAGGTAGGTGCTTTTCTCTAGCTGCGTGTGCGTGCACGTGGTGCTGGGTGCACATCCCTGGGTGCTCGTGGAAAGGTTTCTGCATGGTTTTCGCTGAGGAATCGTGTGTGTGCACATGGACAAAGAGAAGGCGCAGCAACCAGGTTCCAGCGCCGAAGAAGGCAAAAGGCGAGGTTTCCGGCGCTATCTCCTTCTCTCCCCAGAGCTAGTCGCGCAAAGCAAGCCGCTAAGCCGGCGACCGGCAAGAGAGCTACAACGAAGCATGCCGAACGGAGAAAATAGCAGCAGCTCATCTGTTCACACCTTGTTTCTGCCATGTGCTTGAACGCCAAGACGTTCGCGCTTCTGTGAGATGAAAGACGTCCTTCTGCATATGTGGTTGCTCACACCGGTGCACTTGTTAGTGTATCCATTCAGTCCTGGGCTGCGGGGCATTCAGAAGTGGCTCTGTGGAGACGTCTGCATAGAGGCAGCTGTCAGAACACGCACACTCGATTGTTCACCAAAACATATGCAGACGCGTCCTTAGCCTGTAGATTTGGATGCACAGAGTTCCCTGTGTTCGCAAGAGACAAGGGAATCGCGTCTGTGCGCACAGAAGCAATAGCGGACCGTTTCCCTCGGAGTGAACGCGAAAGAGCCGTCTATATACTCGCAGACACGCGAACGTGCCTCAATGCGGTCACAGAGGCAGCAGCTTTTGCACAGATGCTCCTGGTGATTCTGGCACTTTCCAGGCACACTCCTGAAAGTCGCGCACACTGCTGTTCACTCGCTAAACGACCTCTTGGGAAACACGTCTCCGGTCGACGGACCGCTCAGATTGCTTCTCGTGTAACTGTGAACTGTGTCAGCGCAGGGAATCCGTCTCTGTTGAGCAGATGTCAATCCTGCCTCGCTTTTGCTTTGTTGCCTCTACCAAGATGATTTCCCGTTTCTCTCTTCACTGGAGCAGGCAGACACAGCCAACGCACATCAAGTGTCAAGAGACACGCTCTGCTGAGCTCAACGCTTGTGCAGATGCACATGTGCGACGAAGTCAACACACGTGCTTGTGGAGAGAAAGAAAGGGACTCCCAGGCGTGTGGAGCGACGGGGAGAAAGAGCGGGCGCTGAGGAACACAGTTTCAAACAGACTGTCTCCACACAAACAGGCACCTGTCTGCAGGTATCCTAGATCTTGATTCTTGAACTTGAGGAAACACGCGTCTGAGCAAAACTCCCAAACGCTTCCAGGAAAGACACAGGCTCTCCCACAAGCACACAAGTGTTTGCCCTCAGCTATAGATCAGGGACAAGCCTGTGAAGAGCAACCAAAGAGCTCGTCCGTCTTTCCCTCAATAGATGGGAGTAGGCGCGCTTGCGGATGTGTGCGTGTGTGTGGCCACGCGTTTGCTTAGGCATCAGTGTGTGAAAAGGTAGGTGCTTTTCTCTAGCTGCGTGTGCGTGCACGTGGTGCTGGGTGCACATCCCTGGGTGCTCGTGGAAAGGTTTCTGCATGGTTTTCGCTGAGGAATCGTGTGTGTGCACATGGACAAAGAGAAGGCGCAGCAACCAGGTTCCAGCGCCGAAGAAGGCAAAAGGCGAGGTTTCCGGCGCTATCTCCTTCTCTCCCCAGAGCTAGTCGCGCAAAGCAAGCCGCTAAGCCGGCGACCGGCAAGAGAGCTACAACGAAGCATGCCGAACGGAGAAAATAGCAGCAGCTCATCTGTTCACACCTTGTTTCTGCCATGTGCTTGAACGCCAAGACGTTCGCGCTTCTGTGAGATGAAAGACGTCCTTCTGCATATGTGGTTGCTCACACCGGTGCACTTGTTAGTGTATCCATTCAGTCCTGGGCTGCGGGGCATTCAGAAGTGGCTCTGTGGAGACGTCTGCATAGAGGCAGCTGTCAGAACACGCACACTCGATTGTTCACCAAAACATATGCAGACGCGTCCTTAGCCTGTAGATTTGGATGCACAGAGTTCCCTGTGTTCGCAAGAGACAAGGGAATCGCGTCTGTGCGCACAGAAGCAATAGCGGACCGTTTCCCTCGGAGTGAACGCGAAAGAGCCGTCTATATACTCGCAGACACGCGAACGTGCCTCAATGCGGTCACAGAGGCAGCAGCTTTTGCACAGATGCTCCTGGTGATTCTGGCACTTTCCAGGCACACTCCTGAAAGTCGCGCACACTGCTGTTCACTCGCTAAACGACCTCTTGGGAAACACGTCTCCGGTCGACGGACCGCTCAGATTGCTTCTCGTGTAACTGTGAACTGTGTCAGCGCAGGGAATCCGTCTCTGTTGAGCAGATGTCAATCCTGCCTCGCTTTTGCTTTGTTGCCTCTACCAAGATGATTTCCCGTTTCTCTCTTCACTGGAGCAGGCAGACACAGCCAACGCACATCAAGTGTCAAGAGACACGCTCTGCTGAGCTCAACGCTTGTGCAGATGCACATGTGCGACGAAGTCAACACACGTGCTTGTGGAGAGAAAGAAAGGGACTCCCAGGCGTGTGGAGCGACGGGGAGAAAGAGCGGGCGCTGAGGAACACAGTTTCAAACAGACTGTCTCCACACAAACAGGCACCTGTCTGCAGGTATCCTAGATCTTGATTCTTGAACTTGAGGAAACACGCGTCTGAGCAAAACTCCCAAACGCTTCCAGGAAAGACACAGGCTCTCCCACAAGCACACAAGTGTTTGCCCTCAGCTATAGATCAGGGACAAGCCTGTGAAGAGCAACCAAAGAGCTCGTCCGTCTTTCCCTCAATAGATGGGAGTAGGCGCGCTTGCGGATGTGTGCGTGTGTGTGGCCACGCGTTTGCTTAGGCATCAGTGTGTGAAAAGGTAGGTGCTTTTCTCTAGCTGCGTGTGCGTGCACGTGGTGCTGGGTGCACATCCCTGGGTGCTCGTGGAAAGGTTTCTGCATGGTTTTCGCTGAGGAATCGTGTGTGTGCACATGGACAAAGAGAAGGCGCAGCAACCAGGTTCCAGCGCCGAAGAAGGCAAAAGGCGAGGTTTCCGGCGCTATCTCCTTCTCTCCCCAGAGCTAGTCGCGCAAAGCAAGCCGCTAAGCCGGCGACCGGGAAGAGAGCTACAACGAAGCATGCCGAACGGAGAAAATAGCAGCAGCTCATCTGTTCACACCTTGTTTCTGCCATGTGCTTGAACGCCAAGACGTTCGCGCTTCTGTGAGATGAAAGACGTCCTTCTGCATATGTGGTTGCTCACACCGGTGCACTTGTTAGTGTATCCATTCAGTCCTGGGCTGCGGGGCATTCAGAAGTGGCTCTGTGGAGACGTCTGCATAGAGGCAGCTGTCAGAACACGCACACTCGATTGTTCACCAAAACATATGCAGACGCGTCCTTAGCCTGTAGATTTGGATGCACAGAGTTCCCTGTGTTCGCAAGAGACAAGGGAATCGCGTCTGTGCGCACAGAAGCAATAGCGGACCGTTTCCCTCGGAGTGAACGCGAAAGAGCCGTCTATATACTCGCAGACACGCGAACGTGCCTCAATGCGGTCACAGAGGCAGCAGCTTTTGCACAGATGCTCCTGGTGATTCTGGCACTTTCCAGGCACACTCCTGAAAGTCGCGCACACTGCTGTTCACTCGCTAAACGACCTCTTGGGAAACACGTCTCCGGTCGACGGACCGCTCAGATTGCTTCTCGTGTAACTGTGAACTGTGTCAGCGCAGGGAATCCGTCTCTGTTGAGCAGATGTCAATCCTGCCTCGCTTTTGCTTTGTTGCCTCTACCAAGATGATTTCCCGTTTCTCTCTTCACTGGAGCAGGCAGACACAGCCAACGCACATCAAGTGTCAAGAGACACGCTCTGCTGAGCTCAACGCTTGTGCAGATGCACATGTGCGACGAAGTCAACACACGTGCTTGTGGAGAGAAAGAAAGGGACTCCCAGGCGTGTGGAGCGACGGGGAGAAAGAGCGGGCGCTGAGGAACACAGTTTCAAACAGACTGTCTCCACACAAACAGGCACCTGTCTGCAGGTATCCTAGATCTTGATTCTTGAACTTGAGGAAACACGCGTCTGAGCAAAACTCCCAAACGCTTCCAGGAAAGACACAGGCTCTCCCACAAGCACACAAGTGTTTGCCCTCAGCTATAGATCAGGGACAAGCCTGTGAAGAGCAACCAAAGAGCTCGTCCGTCTTTCCCTCAATAGATGGGAGTAGGCGCGCTTGCGGATGTGTGCGTGTGTGTGGCCACGCGTTTGCTTAGGCTTCAGTGTGTGAAAAGGTAGGTGCTTTTCTCTAGCTGCGTGTGCGTGCACGTGGTGCTGGGTGCACATCCCTGGGTGCTCGTGGAAAGGTTTCTGCATGGTTTTCGCTGAGGAATCGTGTGTGTGCACATGGACAAAGAGAAGGCGCAGCAACCAGGTTCCAGCGCCGAAGAAGGCAAAAGGCGAGGTTTCCGGCGCTATCTCCTTCTCTCCCCAGAGCTAGTCGCGCAAAGCAAGCCGCTAAGCCGGCGACCGGGAAGAGAGCTACAACGAAGCATGCCGAACGGAGAAAATAGCAGCAGCTCATCTGTTCACACCTTGTTTCTGCCATGTGCTTGAACGCCAAGACGTTCGCGCTTCTGTGAGATGAAAGACGTCCTTCTGCATATGTGGTTGCTCACACCGGTGCACTTGTTAGTGTATCCATTCAGTCCTGGGCTGCGGGGCATTCAGAAGTGGCTCTGTGGAGACGTCTGCATAGAGGCAGCTGTCAGAACACGCACACTCGATTGTTCACCAAAACATATGCAGACGCGTCCTTAGCCTGTAGATTTGGATGCACAGAGTTCCCTGTGTTCGCAAGAGACAAGGGAATCGCGTCTGTGCGCACAGAAGCAATAGCGGACCGTTTCCCTCGGAGTGAACGCGAAAGAGCCGTCTATATACTCGCAGACACGCGAACGTGCCTCAATGCGGTCACAGAGGCAGCAGCTTTTGCACAGATGCTCCTGGTGATTCTGGCACTTTCCAGGCACACTCCTGAAAGTCGCGCACACTGCTGTTCACTCGCTAAACGACCTCTTGGGAAACACGTCTCCGGTCGACGGACCGCTCAGATTGCTTCTCGTGTAACTGTGAACTGTGTCAGCGCAGGGAATCCGTCTCTGTTGAGCAGATGTCAATCCTGCCTCGCTTTTGCTTTGTTGCCTCTACCAAGATGATTTCCCGTTTCTCTCTTCACTGGAGCAGGCAGACACAGCCAACGCACATCAAGTGTCAAGAGACACGCTCTGCTGAGCTCAACGCTTGTGCAGATGCACATGTGCGACGAAGTCAACACACGTGCTTGTGGAGAGAAAGAAAGGGACTCCCAGGCGTGTGGAGCGACGGGGAGAAAGAGCGGGCGCTGAGGAACACAGTTTCAAACAGACTGTCTCCACACAAACAGGCACCTGTCTGCAGGTATCCTAGATCTTGATTCTTGAACTTGAGGAAACACGCGTCTGAGCAAAACTCCCAAACGCTTCCAGGAAAGACACAGGCTCTCCCACAAGCACACAAGTGTTTGCCCTCAGCTATAGATCAGGGACAAGCCTGTGAAGAGCAACCAAAGAGCTCGTCCGTCTTTCCCTCAATAGATGGGAGTAGGCGCGCTTGCGGATGTGTGCGTGTGTGTGGCCACGCGTTTGCTTAGGCATCAGTGTGTGAAAAGGTAGGTGCTTTTCTCTAGCTGCGTGTGCGTGCACGTGGTGCTGGGTGCACATCCCTGGGTGCTCGTGGAAAGGTTTCTGCATGGTTTTCGCTGAGGAATCGTGTGTGTGCACATGGACAAAGAGAAGGCGCAGCAACCAGGTTCCAGCGCCGAAGAAGGCAAAAGGCGAGGTTTCCGGCGCTATCTCCTTCTCTCCCCAGAGCTAGTCGCGCAAAGCAAGCCGCTAAGCCGGCGACCGGGAAGAGAGCTACAACGAAGCATGCCGAACGGAGAAAATAGCAGCAGCTCATCTGTTCACACCTTGTTTCTGCCATGTGCTTGAACGCCAAGACGTTCGCGCTTCTGTGAGATGAAAGACGTCCTTCTGCATATGTGGTTGCTCACACCGGTGCACTTGTTAGTGTATCCATTCAGTCCTGGGCTGCGGGGCATTCAGAAGTGGCTCTGTGGAGACGTCTGCATAGAGGCAGCTGTCAGAACACGCACACTCGATTGTTCACCAAAACATATGCAGACGCGTCCTTAGCCTGTAGATTTGGATGCACAGAGTTCCCTGTGTTCGCAAGAGACAAGGGAATCGCGTCTGTGCGCACAGAAGCAATAGCGGACCGTTTCCCTCGGAGTGAACGCGAAAGAGCCGTCTATATACTCGCAGACACGCGAACGTGCCTCAATGCGGTCACAGAGGCAGCAGCTTTTGCACAGATGCTCCTGGTGATTCTGGCACTTTCCAGGCACACTCCTGAAAGTCGCGCACACTGCTGTTCACTCGCTAAACGACCTCTTGGGAAACACGTCTCCGGTCGACGGACCGCTCAGATTGCTTCTCGTGTAACTGTGAACTGTGTCAGCGCAGGGAATCCGTCTCTGTTGAGCAGATGTCAATCCTGCCTCGCTTTTGCTTTGTTGCCTCTACCAAGATGATTTCCCGTTTCTCTCTTCACTGGAGCAGGCAGACACAGCCAACGCACATCAAGTGTCAAGAGACACGCTCTGCTGAGCTCAACGCTTGTGCAGATGCACATGTGCGACGAAGTCAACACACGTGCTTGTGGAGAGAAAGAAAGGGACTCCCAGGCGTGTGGAGCGACGGGGAGAAAGAGCGGGCGCTGAGGAACACAGTTTCAAACAGACTGTCTCCACACAAACAGGCACCTGTCTGCAGGTATCCTAGATCTTGATTCTTGAACTTGAGGAAACACGCGTCTGAGCAAAACTCCCAAACGCTTCCAGGAAAGACACAGGCTCTCCCACAAGCACACAAGTGTTTGCCCTCAGCTATAGATCAGGGACAAGCCTGTGAAGAGCAACCAAAGAGCTCGTCCGTCTTTCCCTCAATAGATGGGAGTAGGCGCGCTTGCGGATGTGTGCGTGTGTGTGGCCACGCGTTTGCTTAGGCATCAGTGTGTGAAAAGGTAGGTGCTTTTCTCTAGCTGCGTGTGCGTGCACGTGGTGCTGGGTGCACATCCCTGGGTGCTCGTGGAAAGGTTTCTGCATGGTTTTCGCTGAGGAATCGTGTGTGTGCACATGGACAAAGAGAAGGCGCAGCAACCAGGTTCCAGCGCCGAAGAAGGCAAAAGGCGAGGTTTCCGGCGCTATCTCCTTCTCTCCCCAGAGCTAGTCGCGCAAAGCAAGCCGCTAAGCCGGCGACCGGCAAGAGAGCTACAACGAAGCATGCCGAACGGAGAAAATAGCAGCAGCTCATCTGTTCACACCTTGTTTCTGCCATGTGCTTGAACGCCAAGACGTTCGCGCTTCTGTGAGATGAAAGACGTCCTTCTGCATATGTGGTTGCTCACACCGGTGCACTTGTTAGTGTATCCATTCAGTCCTGGGCTGCGGGGCATTCAGAAGTGGCTCTGTGGAGACGTCTGCATAGAGGCAGCTGTCAGAACACGCACACTCGATTGTTCACCAAAACATATGCAGACGCGTCCTTAGCCTGTAGATTTGGATGCACAGAGTTCCCTGTGTTCGCAAGAGACAAGGGAATCGCGTCTGTGCGCACAGAAGCAATAGCGGACCGTTTCCCTCGGAGTGAACGCGAAAGAGCCGTCTATATACTCGCAGACACGCGAACGTGCCTCAATGCGGTCACAGAGGCAGCAGCTTTTGCACAGATGCTCCTGGTGATTCTGGCACTTTCCAGGCACACTCCTGAAAGTCGCGCACACTGCTGTTCACTCGCTAAACGACCTCTTGGGAAACACGTCTCCGGTCGACGGACCGCTCAGATTGCTTCTCGTGTAACTGTGAACTGTGTCAGCGCAGGGAATCCGTCTCTGTTGAGCAGATGTCAATCCTGCCTCGCTTTTGCTTTGTTGCCTCTACCAAGATGATTTCCCGTTTCTCTCTTCACTGGAGCAGGCAGACACAGCCAACGCACATCAAGTGTCAAGAGACACGCTCTGCTGAGCTCAACGCTTGTGCAGATGCACATGTGCGACGAAGTCAACACACGTGCTTGTGGAGAGAAAGAAAGGGACTCCCAGGCGTGTGGAGCGACGGGGAGAAAGAGCGGGCGCTGAGGAACACAGTTTCAAACAGACTGTCTCCACACAAACAGGCACCTGTCTGCAGGTATCCTAGATCTTGATTCTTGAACTTGAGGAAACACGCGTCTGAGCAAAACTCCCAAACGCTTCCAGGAAAGACACAGGCTCTCCCACAAGCACACAAGTGTTTGCCCTCAGCTATAGATCAGGGACAAGCCTGTGAAGAGCAACCAAAGAGCTCGTCCGTCTTTCCCTCAATAGATGGGAGTAGGCGCGCTTGCGGATGTGTGCGTGTGTGTGGCCACGCGTTTGCTTAGGCATCAGTGTGTGAAAAGGTAGGTGCTTTTCTCTAGCTGCGTGTGCGTGCACGTGGTGCTGGGTGCACATCCCTGGGTGCTCGTGGAAAGGTTTCTGCATGGTTTTCGCTGAGGAATCGTGTGTGTGCACATGGACAAAGAGAAGGCGCAGCAACCAGGTTCCAGCGCCGAAGAAGGCAAAAGGCGAGGTTTCCGGCGCTATCTCCTTCTCTCCCCAGAGCTAGTCGCGCAAAGCAAGCCGCTAAGCCGGCGACCGGCAAGAGAGCTACAACGAAGCATGCCGAACGGAGAAAATAGCAGCAGCTCATCTGTTCACACCTTGTTTCTGCCATGTGCTTGAACGCCAAGACGTTCGCGCTTCTGTGAGATGAAAGACGTCCTTCTGCATATGTGGTTGCTCACACCGGTGCACTTGTTAGTGTATCCATTCAGTCCTGGGCTGCGGGGCATTCAGAAGTGGCTCTGTGGAGACGTCTGCATAGAGGCAGCTGTCAGAACACGCACACTCGATTGTTCACCAAAACATATGCAGACGCGTCCTTAGCCTGTAGATTTGGATGCACAGAGTTCCCTGTGTTCGCAAGAGACAAGGGAATCGCGTCTGTGCGCACAGAAGCAATAGCGGACCGTTTCCCTCGGAGTGAACGCGAAAGAGCCGTCTATATACTCGCAGACACGCGAACGTGCCTCAATGCGGTCACAGAGGCAGCAGCTTTTGCACAGATGCTCCTGGTGATTCTGGCACTTTCCAGGCACACTCCTGAAAGTCGCGCACACTGCTGTTCACTCGCTAAACGACCTCTTGGGAAACACGTCTCCGGTCGACGGACCGCTCAGATTGCTTCTCGTGTAACTGTGAACTGTGTCAGCGCAGGGAATCCGTCTCTGTTGAGCAGATGTCAATCCTGCCTCGCTTTTGCTTTGTTGCCTCTACCAAGATGATTTCCCGTTTCTCTCTTCACTGGAGCAGGCAGACACAGCCAACGCACATCAAGTGTCAAGAGACACGCTCTGCTGAGCTCAACGCTTGTGCAGATGCACATGTGCGACGAAGTCAACACACGTGCTTGTGGAGAGAAAGAAAGGGACTCCCAGGCGTGTGGAGCGACGGGGAGAAAGAGCGGGCGCTGAGGAACACAGTTTCAAACAGACTGTCTCCACACAAACAGGCACCTGTCTGCAGGTATCCTAGATCTTGATTCTTGAACTTGAGGAAACACGCGTCTGAGCAAAACTCCCAAACGCTTCCAGGAAAGACACAGGCTCTCCCACAAGCACACAAGTGTTTGCCCTCAGCTATAGATCAGGGACAAGCCTGTGAAGAGCAACCAAAGAGCTCGTCCGTCTTTCCCTCAATAGATGGGAGTAGGCGCGCTTGCGGATGTGTGCGTGTGTGTGGCCACGCGTTTGCTTAGGCATCAGTGTGTGAAAAGGTAGGTGCTTTTCTCTAGCTGCGTGTGCGTGCACGTGGTGCTGGGTGCACATCCCTGGGTGCTCGTGGAAAGGTTTCTGCATGGTTTTCGCTGAGGAATCGTGTGTGTGCACATGGACAAAGAGAAGGCGCAGCAACCAGGTTCCAGCGCCGAAGAAGGCAAAAGGCGAGGTTTCCGGCGCTATCTCCTTCTCTCCCCAGAGCTAGTCGCGCAAAGCAAGCCGCTAAGCCGGCGACCGGCAAGAGAGCTACAACGAAGCATGCCGAACGGAGAAAATAGCAGCAGCTCATCTGTTCACACCTTGTTTCTGCCATGTGCTTGAACGCCAAGACGTTCGCGCTTCTGTGAGATGAAAGACGTCCTTCTGCATATGTGGTTGCTCACACCGGTGCACTTGTTAGTGTATCCATTCAGTCCTGGGCTGCGGGGCATTCAGAAGTGGCTCTGTGGAGACGTCTGCATAGAGGCAGCTGTCAGAACACGCACACTCGATTGTTCACCAAAACATATGCAGACGCGTCCTTAGCCTGTAGATTTGGATGCACAGAGTTCCCTGTGTTCGCAAGAGACAAGGGAATCGCGTCTGTGCGCACAGAAGCAATAGCGGACCGTTTCCCTCGGAGTGAACGCGAAAGAGCCGTCTATATACTCGCAGACACGCGAACGTGCCTCAATGCGGTCACAGAGGCAGCAGCTTTTGCACAGATGCTCCTGGTGATTCTGGCACTTTCCAGGCACACTCCTGAAAGTCGCGCACACTGCTGTTCACTCGCTAAACGACCTCTTGGGAAACACGTCTCCGGTCGACGGACCGCTCAGATTGCTTCTCGTGTAACTGTGAACTGTGTCAGCGCAGGGAATCCGTCTCTGTTGAGCAGATGTCAATCCTGCCTCGCTTTTGCTTTGTTGCCTCTACCAAGATGATTTCCCGTTTCTCTCTTCACTGGAGCAGGCAGACACAGCCAACGCACATCAAGTGTCAAGAGACACGCTCTGCTGAGCTCAACGCTTGTGCAGATGCACATGTGCGACGAAGTCAACACACGTGCTTGTGGAGAGAAAGAAAGGGACTCCCAGGCGTGTGGAGCGACGGGGAGAAAGAGCGGGCGCTGAGGAACACAGTTTCAAACAGACTGTCTCCACACAAACAGGCACCTGTCTGCAGGTATCCTAGATCTTGATTCTTGAACTTGAGGAAACACGCGTCTGAGCAAAACTCCCAAACGCTTCCAGGAAAGACACAGGCTCTCCCACAAGCACACAAGTGTTTGCCCTCAGCTATAGATCAGGGACAAGCCTGTGAAGAGCAACCAAAGAGCTCGTCCGTCTTTCCCTCAATAGATGGGAGTAGGCGCGCTTGCGGATGTGTGCGTGTGTGTGGCCACGCGTTTGCTTAGGCATCAGTGTGTGAAAAGGTAGGTGCTTTTCTCTAGCTGCGTGTGCGTGCACGTGGTGCTGGGTGCACATCCCTGGGTGCTCGTGGAAAGGTTTCTGCATGGTTTTCGCTGAGGAATCGTGTGTGTGCACATGGACAAAGAGAAGGCGCAGCAACCAGGTTCCAGCGCCGAAGAAGGCAAAAGGCGAGGTTTCCGGCGCTATCTCCTTCTCTCCCCAGAGCTAGTCGCGCAAAGCAAGCCGCTAAGCCGGCGACCGGCAAGAGAGCTACAACGAAGCATGCCGAACGGAGAAAATAGCAGCAGCTCATCTGTTCACACCTTGTTTCTGCCATGTGCTTGAACGCCAAGACGTTCGCGCTTCTGTGAGATGAAAGACGTCCTTCTGCATATGTGGTTGCTCACACCGGTGCACTTGTTAGTGTATCCATTCAGTCCTGGGCTGCGGGGCATTCAGAAGTGGCTCTGTGGAGACGTCTGCATAGAGGCAGCTGTCAGAACACGCACACTCGATTGTTCACCAAAACATATGCAGACGCGTCCTTAGCCTGTAGATTTGGATGCACAGAGTTCCCTGTGTTCGCAAGAGACAAGGGAATCGCGTCTGTGCGCACAGAAGCAATAGCGGACCGTTTCCCTCGGAGTGAACGCGAAAGAGCCGTCTATATACTCGCAGACACGCGAACGTGCCTCAATGCGGTCACAGAGGCAGCAGCTTTTGCACAGATGCTCCTGGTGATTCTGGCACTTTCCAGGCACACTCCTGAAAGTCGCGCACACTGCTGTTCACTCGCTAAACGACCTCTTGGGAAACACGTCTCCGGTCGACGGACCGCTCAGATTGCTTCTCGTGTAACTGTGAACTGTGTCAGCGCAGGGAATCCGTCTCTGTTGAGCAGATGTCAATCCTGCCTCGCTTTTGCTTTGTTGCCTCTACCAAGATGATTTCCCGTTTCTCTCTTCACTGGAGCAGGCAGACACAGCCAACGCACATCAAGTGTCAAGAGACACGCTCTGCTGAGCTCAACGCTTGTGCAGATGCACATGTGCGACGAAGTCAACACACGTGCTTGTGGAGAGAAAGAAAGGGACTCCCAGGCGTGTGGAGCGACGGGGAGAAAGAGCGGGCGCTGAGGAACACAGTTTCAAACAGACTGTCTCCACACAAACAGGCACCTGTCTGCAGGTATCCTAGATCTTGATTCTTGAACTTGAGGAAACACGCGTCTGAGCAAAACTCCCAAACGCTTCCAGGAAAGACACAGGCTCTCCCACAAGCACACAAGTGTTTGCCCTCAGCTATAGATCAGGGACAAGCCTGTGAAGAGCAACCAAAGAGCTCGTCCGTCTTTCTCTCAATAGATGGGAGTAGGCGCGCTTGCGGATGTGTGCGTGTGTGTGGCCACGCGTTTGCTTAGGCATCAGTGTGTGAAAAGGTAGGTGCTTTTCTCTAGCTGCGTGTGCGTGCACGTGGTGCTGGGTGCACATCCCTGGGTGCTCGTGGAAAGGTTTCTGCATGGTTTTCGCTGAGGAATCGTGTGTGTGCACATGGACAAAGAGAAGGCGCAGCAACCAGGTTCCAGCGCCGAAGAAGGCAAAAGGCGAGGTTTCCGGCGCTATCTCCTTCTCTCCCCAGAGCTAGTCGCGCAAAGCAAGCCGCTAAGCCGGCGACCGGCAAGAGAGCTACAACGAAGCATGCCGAACGGAGAAAATAGCAGCAGCTCATCTGTTCACACCTTGTTTCTGCCATGTGCTTGAACGCCAAGACGTTCGCGCTTCTGTGAGATGAAAGACGTCCTTCTGCATATGTGGTTGCTCACACCGGTGCACTTGTTAGTGTATCCATTCAGTCCTGGGCTGCGGGGCATTCAGAAGTGGCTCTGTGGAGACGTCTGCATAGAGGCAGCTGTCAGAACACGCACACTCGATTGTTCACCAAAACATATGCAGACGCGTCCTTAGCCTGTAGATTTGGATGCACAGAGTTCCCTGTGTTCGCAAGAGACAAGGGAATCGCGTCTGTGCGCACAGAAGCAATAGCGGACCGTTTCCCTCGGAGTGAACGCGAAAGAGCCGTCTATATACTCGCAGACACGCGAACGTGCCTCAATGCGGTCACAGAGGCAGCAGCTTTTGCACAGATGCTCCTGGTGATTCTGGCACTTTCCAGGCACACTCCTGAAAGTCGCGCACACTGCTGTTCACTCGCTAAACGACCTCTTGGGAAACACGTCTCCGGTCGACGGACCGCTCAGATTGCTTCTCGTGTAACTGTGAACTGTGTCAGCGCAGGGAATCCGTCTCTGTTGAGCAGATGTCAATCCTGCCTCGCTTTTGCTTTGTTGCCTCTACCAAGATGATTTCCCGTTTCTCTCTTCACTGGAGCAGGCAGACACAGCCAACGCACATCAAGTGTCAAGAGACACGCTCTGCTGAGCTCAACGCTTGTGCAGATGCACATGTGCGACGAAGTCAACACACGTGCTTGTGGAGAGAAAGAAAGGGACTCCCAGGCGTGTGGAGCGACGGGGAGAAAGAGCGGGCGCTGAGGAACACAGTTTCAAACAGACTGTCTCCACACAAACAGGCACCTGTCTGCAGGTATCCTAGATCTTGATTCTTGAACTTGAGGAAACACGCGTCTGAGCAAAACTCCCAAACGCTTCCAGGAAAGACACAGGCTCTCCCACAAGCACACAAGTGTTTGCCCTCAGCTATAGATCAGGGACAAGCCTGTGAAGAGCAACCAAAGAGCTCGTCCGTCTTTCCCTCAATAGATGGGAGTAGGCGCGCTTGCGGATGTGTGCGTGTGTGTGGCCACGCGTTTGCTTAGGCATCAGTGTGTGAAAAGGTAGGTGCTTTTCTCTAGCTGCGTGTGCGTGCACGTGGTGCTGGGTGCACATCCCTGGGTGCTCGTGGAAAGGTTTCTGCATGGTTTTCGCTGAGGAATCGTGTGTGTGCACATGGACAAAGAGAAGGCGCAGCAACCAGGTTCCAGCGCCGAAGAAGGCAAAAGGCGAGGTTTCCGGCGCTATCTCCTTCTCTCCCCAGAGCTAGTCGCGCAAAGCAAGCCGCTAAGCCGGCGACCGGCAAGAGAGCTACAACGAAGCATGCCGAACGGAGAAAATAGCAGCAGCTCATCTGTTCACACCTTGTTTCTGCCATGTGCTTGAACGCCAAGACGTTCGCGCTTCTGTGAGATGAAAGACGTCCTTCTGCATATGTGGTTGCTCACACCGGTGCACTTGTTAGTGTATCCATTCAGTCCTGGGCTGCGGGGCATTCAGAAGTGGCTCTGTGGAGACGTCTGCATAGAGGCAGCTGTCAGAACACGCACACTCGATTGTTCACCAAAACATATGCAGACGCGTCCTTAGCCTGTAGATTTGGATGCACAGAGTTCCCTGTGTTCGCAAGAGACAAGGGAATCGCGTCTGTGCGCACAGAAGCAATAGCGGACCGTTTCCCTCGGAGTGAACGCGAAAGAGCCGTCTATATACTCGCAGACACGCGAACGTGCCTCAATGCGGTCACAGAGGCAGCAGCTTTTGCACAGATGCTCCTGGTGATTCTGGCACTTTCCAGGCACACTCCTGAAAGTCGCGCACACTGCTGTTCACTCGCTAAACGACCTCTTGGGAAACACGTCTCCGGTCGACGGACCGCTCAGATTGCTTCTCGTGTAACTGTGAACTGTGTCAGCGCAGGGAATCCGTCTCTGTTGAGCAGATGTCAATCCTGCCTCGCTTTTGCTTTGTTGCCTCTACCAAGATGATTTCCCGTTTCTCTCTTCACTGGAGCAGGCAGACACAGCCAACGCACATCAAGTGTCAAGAGACACGCTCTGCTGAGCTCAACGCTTGTGCAGATGCACATGTGCGACGAAGTCAACACACGTGCTTGTGGAGAGAAAGAAAGGGACTCCCAGGCGTGTGGAGCGACGGGGAGAAAGAGCGGGCGCTGAGGAACACAGTTTCAAACAGACTGTCTCCACACAAACAGGCACCTGTCTGCAGGTATCCTAGATCTTGATTCTTGAACTTGAGGAAACACGCGTCTGAGCAAAACTCCCAAACGCTTCCAGGAAAGACACAGGCTCTCCCACAAGCACACAAGTGTTTGCCCTCAGCTATAGATCAGGGACAAGCCTGTGAAGAGCAACCAAAGAGCTCGTCCGTCTTTCCCTCAATAGATGGGAGTAGGCGCGCTTGCGGATGTGTGCGTGTGTGTGGCCACGCGTTTGCTTAGGCATCAGTGTGTGAAAAGGTAGGTGCTTTTCTCTAGCTGCGTGTGCGTGCACGTGGTGCTGGGTGCACATCCCTGGGTGCTCGTGGAAAGGTTTCTGCATGGTTTTCGCTGAGGAATCGTGTGTGTGCACATGGACAAAGAGAAGGCGCAGCAACCAGGTTCCAGCGCCGAAGAAGGCAAAAGGCGAGGTTTCCGGCGCTATCTCCTTCTCTCCCCAGAGCTAGTCGCGCAAAGCAAGCCGCTAAGCCGGCGACCGGGAAGAGAGCTACAACGAAGCATGCCGAACGGAGAAAATAGCAGCAGCTCATCTGTTCACACCTTGTTTCTGCCATGTGCTTGAACGCCAAGACGTTCGCGCTTCTGTGAGATGAAAGACGTCCTTCTGCATATGTGGTTGCTCACACCGGTGCACTTGTTAGTGTATCCATTCAGTCCTGGGCTGCGGGGCATTCAGAAGTGGCTCTGTGGAGACGTCTGCATAGAGGCAGCTGTCAGAACACGCACACTCGATTGTTCACCAAAACATATGCAGACGCGTCCTTAGCCTGTAGATTTGGATGCACAGAGTTCCCTGTGTTCGCAAGAGACAAGGGAATCGCGTCTGTGCGCACAGAAGCAATAGCGGACCGTTTCCCTCGGAGTGAACGCGAAAGAGCCGTCTATATACTCGCAGACACGCGAACGTGCCTCAATGCGGTCACAGAGGCAGCAGCTTTTGCACAGATGCTCCTGGTGATTCTGGCACTTTCCAGGCACACTCCTGAAAGTCGCGCACACTGCTGTTCACTCGCTAAACGACCTCTTGGGAAACACGTCTCCGGTCGACGGACCGCTCAGATTGCTTCTCGTGTAACTGTGAACTGTGTCAGCGCAGGGAATCCGTCTCTGTTGAGCAGATGTCAATCCTGCCTCGCTTTTGCTTTGTTGCCTCTACCAAGATGATTTCCCGTTTCTCTCTTCACTGGAGCAGGCAGACACAGCCAACGCACATCAAGTGTCAAGAGACACGCTCTGCTGAGCTCAACGCTTGTGCAGATGCACATGTGCGACGAAGTCAACACACGTGCTTGTGGAGAGAAAGAAAGGGACTCCCAGGCGTGTGGAGCGACGGGGAGAAAGAGCGGGCGCTGAGGAACACAGTTTCAAACAGACTGTCTCCACACAAACAGGCACCTGTCTGCAGGTATCCTAGATCTTGATTCTTGAACTTGAGGAAACACGCGTCTGAGCAAAACTCCCAAACGCTTCCAGGAAAGACACAGGCTCTCCCACAAGCACACAAGTGTTTGCCCTCAGCTATAGATCAGGGACAAGCCTGTGAAGAGCAACCAAAGAGCTCGTCCGTCTTTCCCTCAATAGATGGGAGTAGGCGCGCTTGCGGATGTGTGCGTGTGTGTGGCCACGCGTTTGCTTAGGCATCAGTGTGTGAAAAGGTAGGTGCTTTTCTCTAGCTGCGTGTGCGTGCACGTGGTGCTGGGTGCACATCCCTGGGTGCTCGTGGAAAGGTTTCTGCATGGTTTTCGCTGAGGAATCGTGTGTGTGCACATGGACAAAGAGAAGGCGCAGCAACCAGGTTCCAGCGCCGAAGAAGGCAAAAGGCGAGGTTTCCGGCGCTATCTCCTTCTCTCCCCAGAGCTAGTCGCGCAAAGCAAGCCGCTAAGCCGGCGACCGGCAAGAGAGCTACAACGAAGCATGCCGAACGGAGAAAATAGCAGCAGCTCATCTGTTCACACCTTGTTTCTGCCATGTGCTTGAACGCCAAGACGTTCGCGCTTCTGTGAGATGAAAGACGTCCTTCTGCATATGTGGTTGCTCACACCGGTGCACTTGTTAGTGTATCCATTCAGTCCTGGGCTGCGGGGCATTCAGAAGTGGCTCTGTGGAGACGTCTGCATAGAGGCAGCTGTCAGAACACGCACACTCGATTGTTCACCAAAACATATGCAGACGCGTCCTTAGCCTGTAGATTTGGATGCACAGAGTTCCCTGTGTTCGCAAGAGACAAGGGAATCGCGTCTGTGCGCACAGAAGCAATAGCGGACCGTTTCCCTCGGAGTGAACGCGAAAGAGCCGTCTATATACTCGCAGACACGCGAACGTGCCTCAATGCGGTCACAGAGGCAGCAGCTTTTGCACAGATGCTCCTGGTGATTCTGGCACTTTCCAGGCACACTCCTGAAAGTCGCGCACACTGCTGTTCACTCGCTAAACGACCTCTTGGGAAACACGTCTCCGGTCGACGGACCGCTCAGATTGCTTCTCGTGTAACTGTGAACTGTGTCAGCGCAGGGAATCCGTCTCTGTTGAGCAGATGTCAATCCTGCCTCGCTTTTGCTTTGTTGCCTCTACCAAGATGATTTCCCGTTTCTCTCTTCACTGGAGCAGGCAGACACAGCCAACGCACATCAAGTGTCAAGAGACACGCTCTGCTGAGCTCAACGCTTGTGCAGATGCACATGTGCGACGAAGTCAACACACGTGCTTGTGGAGAGAAAGAAAGGGACTCCCAGGCGTGTGGAGCGACGGGGAGAAAGAGCGGGCGCTGAGGAACACAGTTTCAAACAGACTGTCTCCACACAAACAGGCACCTGTCTGCAGGTATCCTAGATCTTGATTCTTGAACTTGAGGAAACACGCGTCTGAGCAAAACTCCCAAACGCTTCCAGGAAAGACACAGGCTCTCCCACAAGCACACAAGTGTTTGCCCTCAGCTATAGATCAGGGACAAGCCTGTGAAGAGCAACCAAAGAGCTCGTCCGTCTTTCCCTCAATAGATGGGAGTAGGCGCGCTTGCGGATGTGTGCGTGTGTGTGGCCACGCGTTTGCTTAGGCATCAGTGTGTGAAAAGGTAGGTGCTTTTCTCTAGCTGCGTGTGCGTGCACGTGGTGCTGGGTGCACATCCCTGGGTGCTCGTGGAAAGGTTTCTGCATGGTTTTCGCTGAGGAATCGTGTGTGTGCACATGGACAAAGAGAAGGCGCAGCAACCAGGTTCCAGCGCCGAAGAAGGCAAAAGGCGAGGTTTCCGGCGCTATCTCCTTCTCTCCCCAGAGCTAGTCGCGCAAAGCAAGCCGCTAAGCCGGCGACCGGCAAGAGAGCTACAACGAAGCATGCCGAACGGAGAAAATAGCAGCAGCTCATCTGTTCACACCTTGTTTCTGCCATGTGCTTGAACGCCAAGACGTTCGCGCTTCTGTGAGATGAAAGACGTCCTTCTGCATATGTGGTTGCTCACACCGGTGCACTTGTTAGTGTATCCATTCAGTCCTGGGCTGCGGGGCATTCAGAAGTGGCTCTGTGGAGACGTCTGCATAGAGGCAGCTGTCAGAACACGCACACTCGATTGTTCACCAAAACATATGCAGACGCGTCCTTAGCCTGTAGATTTGGATGCACAGAGTTCCCTGTGTTCGCAAGAGACAAGGGAATCGCGTCTGTGCGCACAGAAGCAATAGCGGACCGTTTCCCTCGGAGTGAACGCGAAAGAGCCGTCTATATACTCGCAGACACGCGAACGTGCCTCAATGCGGTCACAGAGGCAGCAGCTTTTGCACAGATGCTCCTGGTGATTCTGGCACTTTCCAGGCACACTCCTGAAAGTCGCGCACACTGCTGTTCACTCGCTAAACGACCTCTTGGGAAACACGTCTCCGGTCGACGGACCGCTCAGATTGCTTCTCGTGTAACTGTGAACTGTGTCAGCGCAGGGAATCCGTCTCTGTTGAGCAGATGTCAATCCTGCCTCGCTTTTGCTTTGTTGCCTCTACCAAGATGATTTCCCGTTTCTCTCTTCACTGGAGCAGGCAGACACAGCCAACGCACATCAAGTGTCAAGAGACACGCTCTGCTGAGCTCAACGCTTGTGCAGATGCACATGTGCGACGAAGTCAACACACGTGCTTGTGGAGAGAAAGAAAGGGACTCCCAGGCGTGTGGAGCGACGGGGAGAAAGAGCGGGCGCTGAGGAACACAGTTTCAAACAGACTGTCTCCACACAAACAGGCACCTGTCTGCAGGTATCCTAGATCTTGATTCTTGAACTTGAGGAAACACGCGTCTGAGCAAAACTCCCAAACGCTTCCAGGAAAGACACAGGCTCTCCCACAAGCACACAAGTGTTTGCCCTCAGCTATAGATCAGGGACAAGCCTGTGAAGAGCAACCAAAGAGCTCGTCCGTCTTTCCCTCAATAGATGGGAGTAGGCGCGCTTGCGGATGTGTGCGTGTGTGTGGCCACGCGTTTGCTTAGGCATCAGTGTGTGAAAAGGTAGGTGCTTTTCTCTAGCTGCGTGTGCGTGCACGTGGTGCTGGGTGCACATCCCTGGGTGCTCGTGGAAAGGTTTCTGCATGGTTTTCGCTGAG